>NW_007870768.1:0-588 GCF_000696425.1 Galeopterus variegatus
TCTTCCACAGAGGACACAGGCAGGCAAAAAAAGAAACCTGATGATTCTGGAGTCAGTACAGCCCCCAAGAGAGCACAAAGTCTCCACCCAAAGCCCAAGTGGAAGAACCAGGCAGCTGCATTGACTCCTGCCCCCGGACCATGCACACTCCCCCCAGGTGGTGCAGAACACCTGTCTGAGCAGGTGGGGCCAAAGGCCTAAACCAAAGTCAATAAATCAAACCCAAGCCCCTTCCTCCCACCTTGAATACACCTTCCCTCCCAGTTCATTGTGTCTCTTTAGTTGACTGGCCCAGTACAAGTGCTGTGCAGCCAGAAGGGAGTTTGGGGCTGGTCTTCAATAGCCAGGCCTCCGTAATGTGATTGCTTCCTGAAGCCACACGCCCACCCTGCACATCACATGTGTGATCTGTTGCACAGGTACCTCTACCTCTACAGATACAGATACCTAGTCCTCTATAGCACATCACATCGCAGTTATTGAGTTCTTGTCTTTCTCTTTCACTAGACTGTGAGCTTCTTAGGGGTCGGCCCGGTGGTGCACTGGATAGTGCGCCGCTTGGGAAGCGCGGCGGCGCTCCCGCCCGAG
>NW_007870769.1:0-588 GCF_000696425.1 Galeopterus variegatus
TTTGGATAAATCCAAACACTTAATAATCCTCTATTCAAGTGACATATACAGCGTCAACCACATTATACGAGTATATATTTTAAGTGGCATAGTCTGATAGAAACAAAACAGGCCATCATTTCTCATGGAGTGATAATGTTGAGGTTTCAATCTAGATAAGAAAAATAGGCTGTTGACAATGTTTTTGGAGCAGAGAAAATTATCAATGATAGTTTATCGGTGCATCACCATCATGATCACTGTCATTATTGTAGTCATCACTATCACCACCACCAGCAACACCACTATCATCACCATCACCATCATGATCACCTTCATCACCATCCCCACCATCACCATCACCATGATCATGCCATCACTACCATCATCACCATCATCATCACCATCATCACCACCACCACCACCATCATCACCACCATCACCATCACCACGATCATCGCCATCACTACCATCATCACCATCATCATCACCATCATCATCACCATCACCACCATCTCCATCACCATGATCATCGCCATCACCACCACCATCATCATCACCATCACCACCATCACTATCAGTATCATGCAGGAAATTATGAAATGCATC
>NW_007870770.1:0-588 GCF_000696425.1 Galeopterus variegatus
CCAGCTAAATGGCCATTGCAAACAGGTGCTCTTGAGAAGGATTGAGTATCAGGTAGGGTGAAGTCACTGAAGGCCTTAAGGAAGAGTCAGCCTTTCTAAGGGAGTGTTTTAGAAATAGAGGATCTTGTGGAAAGAACTAATGCCCCACACTTTTTAGTATACATGCTAAAGCAAAAATGCACCTTGATATCTGTCCTCAAAGCTAAAAGATAAAGGCATACAGTGAAATGTAACACACTTGTAGCAAACCATAAAATATCCTGAGATAAAATTGCTACTCTCCACCTATCTCTGGATCTATTCCAGGTACTATGTGTAGAACATTAGAAAGGAGGAGGTTGAAGTTTAAGAATTTCAGAAGTAAGAAACTGGAAAATATTGTGGAAACTGAAAAGAACATTGTTTTCATTGATTTTTTTTTAATTATGTGGAAGAGATGCTATTTTCCTGAACAATTTATACTGCATTCAACTAAGCTTTTTGGTTCCAGAAACAGTTTTGCAAGAAACAATAATGGAATTACAGACAGCACAAGAAGAGTTCTAATCCAGCATCTGTGTAGTGGGTGAGCCCAGAGAAAAACAATTG
>NW_007870771.1:0-588 GCF_000696425.1 Galeopterus variegatus
ATTATGTAGGCATGATTGATTAAATCATTGGCTATTGGCAATTAACTCAACCTTCAGGCCCTCTCCCATTTCTGGGGTTTTGGGGGTCAGGCTAAAAGTACCAGCCCCCTAATCATGCCTTTATGTTTCTGGTGACCAGTCCTCATCATGAAGCTATCCAGAGACTCCAGCCACCAGTCATCTTAGTAGCATACAAAAGTCACTCTTATCACTGGAGATTCCTAGGGTTTTAGGAGCTGTGTGTCAAATATATTTCCTTATTATATCACAATATCACACCTATTATTCCTAGTTTGTTGAGTGTTTTTATTATGAAAGGATGTTG
Source organism: Galeopterus variegatus (assembly GCF_000696425.1). NCBI lineage: Eukaryota > Metazoa > Chordata > Mammalia > Dermoptera > Cynocephalidae > Galeopterus > Galeopterus variegatus. The sequence goes on from NW_007870771.1 coordinate 326, forward strand.
AATTTTCTCAGTCTTTGTCTGCATTAATCGAGATGATTATGTAGTTTTTGTCTTTTATTCAACTGATATGGTATACTGCATTGTTTGATTTTCATATATTGAACCACTCATGCATTCCTGAGATGAGTCCCACCTGATCATGTTGTATAATCCTTTTAATATGCTATTGAATTCAGTTTGCTAGTATTTTGTTGAGGATTTTTATATGTATATTCATAAGAGACAGTGGTTCTCTTTTTTTTCTTGTGTTCTCTTTGTCTGGC
>NW_007870772.1:0-588 GCF_000696425.1 Galeopterus variegatus
CCCTCGTACAATGATCTTCAGTCCAAGCCTGTTCACTAGCCCGCCATCTGTGTTACAGCCGAGCTCTCACTGTCTGTAATTCTCTGTCATCTGGACTGATGTGGTAGCATGCCAGCTGGCTTTCCCACCTCCAGGAGTGCCCCTTCCTGTCCCCGCTTGCACCCAGTGGTGACCAGAGTGATCTTTCTGAAATGGCCACACTGGCCAAATGCTTAAAGTCCTTGAAGGGACCCCATCTTCTCCCAGCCACGCCAACCTTGTCCACTCATGGGACTACAGACTTGGCACCAGCCAGATTCTGGTCTACCTTGGAATGAGTCTGGCAGAAGACAGAAAATACAGGGGGTCTGTTCACAATTTTTCTTACTGCCCCAAGTCTGGCATTTAGGGACCTAAACTCCAAAATGGCCAACAAACCAGAACCAAGAAATGTGCTGAGCTTAGAACATTGCAGGGAATTTTAGCATTGATGCCATCTAGTTTCTCTCCCAACCAGGGCTTCCACCACCTTCTGGGCATTATCCCTCTCAAGTGTCACTGGGCCTCAGCTCTAGGGATGAGCTGCCTGGCAGCTTATCCCAGGGACTC
>NW_007870773.1:0-588 GCF_000696425.1 Galeopterus variegatus
TATAATAGAAATGATGATTTCCTAAGTAAACACTGGATTTCAAAGTTTCTCTTTTCAGGCTAGCCCGGTGGCGCATTCGGTAGAGTGCGGCGCTTGGGAGTGCGGTGGCACTCTGGCCGAGGGTTAGGATTCCATATAGAGACCGGTCCGCTCACTGGTTGAGCGCGGTGTGGGCGTGACACTGAGGGTTGCGATCCCATTACCGGTCACGAAAAAAGAAAAAAAGGAAAAAAAAAGTTTCTCTTTTCCCCCAAACTCTCACTCACTTTCGAAAGCCATGTCATACGGAAACCTTCTCTCACCCCCCATTTGAGCCTCTCTTCTCCTCTGTCAAAGTCAATTAAAATAAAGAGACCAATTTCTAAACAGGGTGTTTTGTTTGGGGATCATAGAATTGCAACGTGGGGCATACACACAGACTGGGGTGGTATTCGATATTTCTGAAGAACAAAGAAAGTTTCAGAGTTTTATTAGAAAGAGAAATGTTACGAATTGTTTTGAAAGAAAGCTCATTGGCACTAGTGAAATTTTGGGGAGTTGGCAACCTCTATTTGGTTAGTGACAGTGGTGGGTAAAACTAGTCTCAGA
>NW_007870774.1:0-588 GCF_000696425.1 Galeopterus variegatus
AATCTAGATTTTTCTTTCCAAAGGGAGGAGGGTACACAAAGTTGGAGCGATGTTTTATGGCTATTGGGAGATCAGAGTCTTTTCCTGGTCAGAGGAGGCAGCGCCGTTTCAGAGTCTGTGTGCTGCCCTCTCCTGCCTGACCTCCCTGCAGAAGTGTCACAGCACAACACGTGCACTCATGGTGTCCCCACAGCTGCATGTGATGCACTGGGAGCATGGGAGACTGTTTAAAGTATTTCAGGAGGTCTCATCACAAGTTTACACTTGAAGAAATTTGAGGAAATAAATTCATCCTTCCTCTTCCTCTTGGATTGACATGGGAGGATGGCGATCTTTACAGCATGTCACTTTGTACCCTGTGCTTCAGCCCTCTCACTCTTCAGCCTCTTGATGCCCATGGGTGCTGGGACTCAGCTCTGCAAACCAGTGCTGCACCACAGGCTGTGTCCTGTCCATGGAGTCAATCAGAGACATCATTGGAAGTGGTGGCAATGGGAAATGTGCTGAAGTTGCTGGTCAGTGTTTATTCTGAGGACCCTATTTCAGACTGACATTTGATTAAAATGAATTCTACAGTTTGTTAGGTCA
>NW_007870775.1:0-588 GCF_000696425.1 Galeopterus variegatus
TTTTCAGATTAATTACTTCAATGAATGATTATTCATAAGGTGAACTAACAGCAACCATACTAAAATCTTCTTTACAAATGCTGTTTTCAACTTTCAATTTAAATCTTCCCTGGGGACTTGCTATTCCCCAAACACACATTTGGTGTTTAAATTGAGAGTACTCTTTCATCTCGGTTAATCTTTCAAAAGAAGACGATCCCAGGTTTAATTGTTCATAATGGGCTACTGCAAAATCTTTCCTGCAAACAATGCTACGTGTAGGAAGCCTTGACGCAGCTGGCATCTCAATTTAAAACTCTTAATAAATGCTTTACTTCTTTCATGTGTGTATCAGTCACCTGTTACTCGGTGGGACTAGAGAGCAAGAATGAAAGTTTTATGACAACTGTTCTAACAAAAACATAATGAAACTCTTCAATGAATCCCATTTTAACAGGCCATGGCATCAGATTGAAGGGTTGAGCAAATCATTTGATTATTGGAACTTTGCAGGGGAAAATGAGGCCTGAGAAAACCAGCTGATAAAGAAAAAGTACAGCAAAAGTTGAACAAATCAGAGAAATGATCAGCCTAATGAACCATAAAATT
>NW_007870776.1:0-588 GCF_000696425.1 Galeopterus variegatus
TTTTTTTTTTTGTCCTTTTTGAGACCGGCTGCACCACGCTCAGCCAGTGAGCGCTGTGAGCTCACTGGTCATCCCTATATAGGATCCAAACCCGTGGTGAGAGCGCTGCTGCGCTCCCAGTGCTGCACCCTCCCTAGTGCACCACGGGCTCGGCCCAGATGAATGGATATTGAATGAAGAGGGACAGTCAGAAGCCCAACCTACTGCCCCTGTTTTTGTCCTACACATTCCTCTAAAAGCTGATCTTTTTTCTTCTTCGCACACTCAGCCATGTCCTCAATATGTTGTGTGGGTGTAAAGCACTAGAAATCAGGTGATTCCTATAAACCTAAGAAAAAGGCTGGCTGCCAGATATGATAGCAATGAATAAAACTGAAGAGGAAAATAATAGTTCTCACTGCTGGAGGAGGCAGTGCAAAGAGCACTAACCCAACGTGTGCAAGCGCGCTTCCAGTCACGGCTTGGTCACGCATTAGCCACTTGACCCTAGAGAAATCTCTTTGCTTTCTTAGTTTCTCTACATGCTATTTTTTTTTTTCAAAAAGTTGGAGATATAATGCTGTCTTCGTCTCTCAGAGTTCTTGCTTG
>NW_007870777.1:0-588 GCF_000696425.1 Galeopterus variegatus
GTTTTTTGCATTTCTGGTATCTCTTTTTGGGTGTTTGTTCATTTTGGCTGGGATTTTCACTTGGATCTTGGACCTCTGCGGAAAGTCTGCTCCACCCTTCCAGTCCCGTAAGGTGTGTGTGTTCTGCACCTTGCTATCGGGGCGTTTTCACACTCTGTGAACACTAGGCGGGGCTATTGAGCCTTGCAAAGGGTTCCCGCAGGGTGTGTATTTATTGTTATTTATTTATTTATTTATTTCCGAGACTCCGCCTCCTTTTGCCGGACCCCTCCCCACTCTGTGTGCTCAGAGCAGCGCTGAGGCGTGTCTTCTACAAACCTTGTCTTTCATCTGAGACATCCAAGCTGTGCCCTGCCCCGCCCTGCCCAGAAGGTGTCCAGTCTCTCCAACTGCCGGGTGTGAACTCCTCGGGGGAGGGTCCCTCAGCACACAGTTCCTCTTTGACTCCCCCCAGCACGGGTCGGCCATCCGGGAGAGCTCTCCGGTAGCTTCAGTGTAGCTCCAGAGCACTCTGGGCTCCCCTCTCCCAAACAGAAATCAGTTAGGGGTTCTTCCAAACTGAGGCACACAGAGATGGTATCTGCCTCC
>NW_007870778.1:0-588 GCF_000696425.1 Galeopterus variegatus
CACTAGCACGGCTAACAAAAAAAAAAAAAAAAAAGAGAGAGAGAAGATTTAAATAACAAAAATTAGAAATGAAAAAGGTGATATTCCAACTGACCCAACTGAAATACAAGGAATCATCCAAGACTACTATAAAGAGCTATACACCAACAAGTTCGAAAATCTGGAGGAAGTGGAAAAATTTCTGGACTCACACAAGCTTCCAAAACTAAGCCAAGAAGATGTAGAAAACCTGAACAGACCAATAACAATAAAGGAGATTGAAGCTGTTATCAGAAAGCTCCCAACAAAGTGAAGCTCAGGACCAGATGGATTCACAGCAGAATTTTACCAAACATTCAAAGAGGAAATGACACGGATTCTTTACAAACTATTCCAAAAGATTGAAACAGACTCAAAGCTTCCAAACTCATTGTACGAAGCAAACATCATCCATATACCTAAAGCAGGTGAAGATATAACCAAGAAAGAAAACCACAGGCCGATATCCTTGATGAATATTGATGCAAAAATCCTCAAAAAATTTTAGAAAATAGAATACAACAACATATATGTAAGATCATTCACCACGATCAAGTGGGATTCATCCCA
>NW_007870779.1:0-588 GCF_000696425.1 Galeopterus variegatus
AGAGTAGCCCTAGAGACCAATTGGTCCAGAAAAAGAAGTTGGATAGGACTTTGGGAAGGATGTCTCCAATGTTAGATAAATAACAAATGGTTTAAATGATTTGTTTGCTTAAAATTTCTGCTATGTTAGAAAGTTTGAGGAAAAAATTTTTGATAAATCTATAGAAATTAACCAAAAAAGAAAATGATTAATTTTGGGGGGGATGTGTTAAAAATAAAAGGAAATATAAATAGCCACACGTCTTATCTATGATGGATATTCATATAGAAAACAATATAAAAAGTATTGATTTACAAAAATTTGCAATAATAACTATAGAAAATATGAGATAAGAAAGTATATGTATGTTTTGGTAGTGGTACGATAGAAATAAATCCTCATCTTCCATAGTAGGAAGTCAGTAAACAATGTCTAAAATAAAAAATCATGGAATTTTGGTATAAAATTACTATTTTAAAATATGGATTTAATAATAAAATAAATAATAACATTTCAAAATTCAATTTATTGTCTCTGGAAAAACAGATTAAAAGGTAGAAAGAGAAAAGACAGGAAAATGCAATTTTCAGTGATAGGCATTGTAGAATC
>NW_007870780.1:0-588 GCF_000696425.1 Galeopterus variegatus
TGAATTGAAATGACTAATACATTTCTCTCCCTCCTCTTAACCAACAAAACTAAAAAAAAAATCCACTTTTATGCACAAAATGTTATATTTCGTATTAATTACATATGCATCTGCCTTCCCATTAGTCTAAATTCTTTGAGAAATTTGTAATGTATTGCATGTAGCCCAAAAGGAAAATTAATCCATCATCTACTGAACACCGTTAAGCATCAAAATAGTATTTCCTAGGTTTTAAGTAAAGATGAATAAGGCAGTCTCCTCAACTCAAGCTCAAAATCCAATAGAGGAACCCTAAACAATAGTCTATAAATGCTGTAAGTAGTGTACAAATGGAGCTAAGAAAGAATGAGATCAAAAATTGAACCAAGCATTAAAAAAAAAGAGAAGTAAAAAGAAATAAAAATATAACCATTAATTCCACACAGAGACCAGATGTGTTGGGGTGGGAGGGACAGACGGACAGACCTGTATGCACATATTTTGTCACCACTAAACTGGCAAAAAAAAATAAACAAGGAACTTCAGAAGAATATCCTTGAACACTATGAGGTAATTTAAATAGGTCTCTAGGCTGGCCCGTGGCTCACT
>NW_007870781.1:0-588 GCF_000696425.1 Galeopterus variegatus
AAAGAAATACCACATGTTTTCACTTACTGGAGGGAGCTAAAGGTGAATGAATCAATTCACATACATACATACACACACACAAAAACAAACAAACAAACAAACAACAACAACAACAAAAAACGGGGTGGGGGGAGAGGAAGATATAACAACCACAATTTTTTTTGAAGTTCTTACAACAAGCAAATGGAGGGGACACAGTTGGGTGGGAGGGGGGAGAGGGAGGAGGGAGGGAGGTTTCGGTGATGGGACGTAATAATCAACTACATTGTATATTGACAAAATAAAAATAATTTTTAAAAAAAAAGAAAAGAAAGGGCTCTCAGATGGGAGGAATTGTTTTGAACATTTCTGACAAATATAATTGGTCACAGGGTAGATGTGCGCGCAGTTTTGAAAATTAATTTCCTTTGCAACATACAAGTGGCTTAAACGTTCTGATTTCCTCTGGCTGTACCAAAAATTGCTCTGTTCAGGAAAAAGTATGCATGAATAATCCCTAAAACCATAAAATAGTTGTAATTATTTTCTTTTTTTTTTCTTGTCTTTTGTCTTTTTCCGTGTCCGGCAACGGATCGCAACCCTCAGTGT
>NW_007870782.1:0-588 GCF_000696425.1 Galeopterus variegatus
TTTTTTTTCCCACAATGTTTTATAGTTTTCATTGTAGAGGTCTTTCATCTCCTTCATAAATTTACTCCTAAGTATTTTGGTTTTTGGTAGCTATTGTGAATGGAATTACTTTCTTGATTTCTTCTTCAGCTATTTCATTGTTAGCATATGAGAAGGCTACTGATTTTTGTGTGTTGATTTTGTATACTGTCATTTAACTGAATTAATTTATTCTGGTAATTTTTTTGATGGAGTCTTCAGGGTTTTCTATATATAGCATCATGTCATCTGCAAATATGGATAGTTTGACTTCCTCCTTTCCTATTTGGGTGCCCTTTATTGCTTTCTCTTGCCTTATTGCACAAGCTAGAACTTTTAGAACTATGTTAAATAAGAGGGAGGAAAGTGGGTATCCTTGTCTTGTTCCAGATCTTAGAGGAAAAGCCTCCAATTTTTGTCCATTCAGTATGATATCAGCTGTGGGTTTCATATTTGGCATTTATTGTGTTGAGGTACGTTCCTTCTATACCTAATTTGTTGAGGGTTTGGGGAGTTTTCTTTATCATGAAGGAGTATTGGATTTTATCAAATGCTTTTTCTGCCTCTGTT
>NW_007870783.1:0-588 GCF_000696425.1 Galeopterus variegatus
CTGCATGGAGAAGGAACATAAGCAGAACACAGTGTTAAAATTTAGATGATAACCCAGAGATTAGAGATTGTGCAGGCTGAGGGCTTGCCTTTATCAGGCAGAGCAGTGGGGGATTGAGCTATGCAAGGTAAGAGCTTCATAAATCTACCAATATGTCTTTGACTCTGGCTGAATACTAAGCAGCACATTTGTAGGGTGAAACTGTATGACTCTGTGTACAAAAAGCCTACTAGAGACCTGTCATGAGAACAATTCCTAGAAGGCACTCAGAGCTGGGAGAAACAGAAATTCTGACCAGAATGATAAGACAGAGCATGATGAAGAATAGAACTTTCACTAGAGATTCCAGAAGGGCCAACCTTTAACAGCAGGACTAAATTAGCCCTAAAGTGATTCTAGATCAACCCTATAAAGATTAAAAACAGTCCTCAAAAGTATAAAGATTATACACAATAATTTAACTGCCTGCCAAACACAAATATAAAGCTATAATACATAATCAGGAAAAAAAACTCAGTCATAGACACAGACCGAAAACAATCAAAAATGATGGAATTTGTTGACAATTTAAAACAGCTACTATATGTG
>NW_007870784.1:0-588 GCF_000696425.1 Galeopterus variegatus
CATCCTGAGCTCTTCTGGCTTTAAAACAACATAAACTTAATCACATAAATATCACCTGCTTCTTTACTAGAAATTGTCAAAGTATTGCAATACACACAAAAAATAAATTACACGTTAACTGTTAATTTCAAGAAGCTTATATTCTGTACATAAATAAGTGTAAATATAGAACATAAGAAACATCAGAAAAGGATTTAGCAAACATACTATGAGAATTAGAAATGCAGAAAATGTCCAGCTAGTGAAATCAAGACTTCCATGAAGAGACATTTGAATTAAGCTTTGGGATGTAAAAAATGTATAAATGTTGAGATGAGGAAAAATGTAATTTTTAAGCAGAGAGGATAAAAGAATACTTCAGGTGGAAAAGACTCAGTACAAGAATATAGTGTAGTCCCATATGTCTGAGTAAAGGGTATGGGTATGCTTTGTGTGTCTACTTATTCTTTCCTGCAATGGCCTTGTTTGATTGTATCCTTATTTATGAGGAGGCTTAGTCCAAATACCTTCTTGGTGCATCTTTCTCAACTTCTCCCCAACAGGCCTTTTCACAAAGAAAGCAATCACTGCCTTCTACATGTCACAACA
>NW_007870785.1:0-588 GCF_000696425.1 Galeopterus variegatus
TTATTTTTTTCTCTTGCCTGATTGCTCTGCATGGTACTTCTAACACTATGTTAAATAGGAGTGATGAGAGTGGGCATCCTTGTCTTGTTTCTGTTCTGAAAGCTTTTCCCCATTCTGGATGATATTGTCAGTGTGTTTGTCATATACTGCTCTTATTATGTTGAGATTCTTTTCTTCTATACCTAATTTTCTGAGGGTCTTTATCGTGAACGGATGTTGAATTTTATCAAATGCTTTTTCTGCATCTGTAGAGATAATCATATGGTTTTTGTTCTTGATTTTGTTGATGTGGTGTATCACATTTATTGACTTATGTATGTTGAACCATCCTTGCATCCCAGGGATGAATCCCACTCTAACACGATGTATAATTTTTTTGATTTGTTACTGTACTCTGATTGCTAATATATTGTTGGGGTATTTTGTGTCTGTGTTCATCAGAGTTATTGATGTATAGTTTTCTTTTTTTGTTGTATCATGTCTGATTTTAATATCACATTGATGCTGGCTTCATAGAATGAGTTTCGGAGAGTGGCCTCTGTTTCAATTTTTTGAAATAACTTGAAGAGAGTTGGTATTAACTCCTCT
>NW_007870786.1:0-588 GCF_000696425.1 Galeopterus variegatus
TAACACTATTTGGAACTGGTCCAAATCTTGCTTGCTCCACATTATGACATGCTAAGCCATCATAATTTTGGGGGGCACGGCTCATCCTCCAACCTCCGTATTGGATGAAGACCACTTGGAAAGCTGTGATAGAATTGCATTCTCAGGTTTGTTCCTGGGAGTCCTTTTAATCAGAGTTTACCTGCTTTTACATCTTCTGTCCTTCCCTTAGATAATTGCAGGAATGCCACATTCTCCAGGAGCTCTGCCCTGACTGACCCACTGAAAACAGCAGCACCCACCAGCAGTCCTTACTCTCCTACTCTGCTGTTCTCTTTTCACACTGATCCTTTTCAAACATCCCACTAAATAATAATAAACATAAATAATAGGTTTTATTTTACCTATCACCTGTCTCTCTCTACTTTACCCAATCCCATTAAAATTCATGAGGCAGGAATTTTCATCTGTTTTATTATGGTTGTTTCTATATGCCTAGCAGATAGCAGGCACTCAATAAAAATGTATTGCTTAAGTTAATAAATACCTTATTATTATTATTATTATATAATAAAATAACATTTTTGCCACTATATCTAGGTTACATCG
>NW_007870788.1:0-588 GCF_000696425.1 Galeopterus variegatus
TCAGGGAAAGAAAGTCGTGCACAGGTTCGCTAGGAGTTCCGACAGCCAAAATCTGGGGGGGGGAACCAAACCTCCATGAAGGGAGAATGGATCCACACACTGTGGTCTACCCATAAACTGTGACACAGGGCTGCGCCGCTGTCCAGCACTCAGTCATTAGCCACGTGCACTGACTGAGCGCCTGAGACGCGGCCAGTCCTGACTGCAGTGCGCGAAGTGTGACATACACACCGGGCTTAAAAGATTTATTACGGTAAAAAATAAATAAAGTAACACTTAACTAATTATCTGTTATATTGGTTACATACTTAAGTAATACTTTGCATCAATCAAACATACTGAAACGAACAACTTCTCCCCAGTTTTGGGAGATTATAAACAAAGCAGAAAAGGTTATCGTGAATGAAAAATAGTCACTCTGTAATAACTATAACAAAGTTATCACGTTAACAAAGTAAAGAACGTCCAGCCCGCTATCTACATCTCCTCTTGCTAAATAACTCCGTCCAGCGTCTGTCTTTAAACACCGTAAAGTAGCCTCGCCGAAGCAAGGCCTCAAAAAATTGGTTTCAGACTCAGAGTTGTTCC
>NW_007870789.1:0-588 GCF_000696425.1 Galeopterus variegatus
CAAAAAAAAAAAAAAAAAAAAAAAAAAAAAATTAGTTGACTTTATGTTCTAAAATAATTAAATCTCTATTGATTTATCAACTTTAGATAGTATGTTTTGATTCTCTGCTAGGAAAGATAAGTAAATTAAGGCATTTAGCATGTTTTCATTGTTTTTTTCTCTCCTCTAATCCTGAGGTTTTATTACATTCATTATTATTTAGTCTCACTTTATAAACTTTTAAACATTTATATTCTGTTCTCTAAATTCATTTAAACCTCTGTGTTTTGCCATAGGTTGATTCTAAAAATTAAAATCAGTAAGGGGTATTTACATAGTAGTTATAACAAATATTATGTACCAAAGTAGCAAGGTGGTACATGAGATTTGTACCACAGAGAATGAAATGTCATCAAACGCAATTGAATATTTGCTCCTGGAAGGAGAATCTTGCATGTGTTGACTTCTGTACTTTATAGCTTTCTTTTACTTCATCTAGCTTGTTTTCTTGCATTCCATGTTATTTTACTGTCTTTGTTTTCTGTTTCGTTTGGTTGGAAAACCTTCTCATAAAATTCTCCTGTAGTAAGTGTGAGTGGGTTTCTGTCT
>NW_007870790.1:0-588 GCF_000696425.1 Galeopterus variegatus
TGCTGAGTGTCAAGTGGCAAATAATATAGATCAGAACTATTATAATGTAGCAAGTCTATACGTATTTCAGACAAGTTCACTGGACCTAAATATTCTGAGTTGGAAACTTAGAAGATGTCTAATTTATCATGATATAGGCAGGTAAATATTGATAGTAACAAGGGGCAAAAATGGTCATTTGAGAGCCAAAGAGTACTTGTTTTAAATATTAAATTGGAGTACATAAATGAGTAAACATTTTTTTTGAATAACAAAAATATCTACAAATAATTGGTTTGGTGAAATAATAGCAGGCTACACTTTTTGGTCCAGAGAGAACCAATACTTATATATCTCATCTGCTTTAACCCCGTTTCACCTCTCAAGTACATTTTACAGATGGAGAAACTTAAGTAGAGAGAAGCAAGCAATTTGATCAAGGGCACCCAGAAAATTAAGCGAAGGGGAGTTTTCAACTAGGCAGGTTAACTCCAGTCTGTTCTCGGTCTTACGCTTTCCTTCATGAATGGATGGAATTATCCTCCAGACTACAGCTCCGTCTCTCACTTTGTCCTTCCTTTCCTCCTAAGTTAATATCATTATAGGGAA
>NW_007870791.1:0-588 GCF_000696425.1 Galeopterus variegatus
TTGTACGGTTTGTTTTATCTTAACAGCAATGTATGAAAATTCTATTTATTTCATATACTCACCATTTAGTGTAGTCAGTCTTTTTAAATTTTTACCATTCACATATGTGTGATAATGTCTCATTGTAGTTTTAACATACATTTCTATAATATCTAATGATGCCGGGACTTATTTATGAAGTTATTGGGCATTTGAATGTCTTCTTACGTGAAGTGCCTATTGAAGGACTCTTACCATTTTTTAAATAGGAATTTTTATCTTTTTATTATAAAGTTGTTAGAGTTCTTTATATATTATGGATATAAGTCTTTTGGCAGATGTGTGCTTTGCAAATATTTTTTCACAGTCTCCGGTCTACATATTTTCTTAATGATGTCTTTCGATGAGCAGAAATTTTTACTTTTGACAATGTCTACATTTATAAAATTTTATGTTATTACTTTCTTTATCCTTCTTAAAAAATCACTTCTTTCCTCTAAGTTGTGAATTTATTCTCCTGTGTTTTATTCTAGAAAGCTGTGCTTTTAAATTCAGGTTTAAGATCCATTTTGAAGTAATTTTTGTGTATGATTCAAGGTAGGGAAAGCT
>NW_007870792.1:0-588 GCF_000696425.1 Galeopterus variegatus
TTTATTGTCTGAAGGAGAAAAAAGAAAATCCTGGAAGGAACATAAGAGCTCTACCAAGCATCAGTAATTAGCAATTAGAAAAGAATTCCCAGGCCGGCCCGGTGGCGCACTGCTACACTGCGCCGCTTGGGAGCGCGGCGGCACTCCCGCCGAGGGTTCAGATCCCACATGCAGACCGGTTCCCGCTCACTGGCTGAGCGAGGTGCGGGCGCAACACCGAGGGTTGCGATCCCGTTGCCGGTCCGGGTCCAGTACGGGCGTGACACTGAGGGTTGCAATCCGTTGCCAGTCACAAAAAAAGACAAAAAGGATAAAAAGAAAAAAAAAAAGAAAAGAATTCCCAGAACTGAACTCTGAGACTGTGTTCTAAAGGACAGCCATCGAGGAAAAAAGAAACAACATAGTTTAGTATGAAAAAAAAGGACTCAAAAAATGCTTCTCATAGAAGCAGAAGGTAGAATAATATAGTTAGCAGCGTCCAGGAAGGGAAGGAGGCAAAGGGTAAGAGGTGGATTAATGAGTACAAATTACAGGTAGACAGGAAGAGTAAACTCTGATGTTCTAGGCTAACTAGAACTAATAATATTA
>NW_007870793.1:0-588 GCF_000696425.1 Galeopterus variegatus
AGTCTCATCAATCTAATTAACCTAGTCAAACTAATCTCATCAATCTAATTAAACTCATCAAGCTAATCTCATTAATTTAATTAAACTAATCTAACTAGTGTAATCAATCTAATTAAACTAATCAAACTAATCTCATCAATCTAATTAAACTAATGAAACAAGTCACATCAATGTAACTAATGTAATCAAACTGATCTCATCAATTTCATTAAACTATGGAAACTAGTCACATCAATCTAATTAAGCTCATGAAACTAATCTCATCAATCTAATTAAACTAATCAAACTAATCTCATCAATCTGATTAAACTAATCGATCTAAACACATCAATCTAATTAAACTAACCAAAGTAGTCTCATCAATCAAATTAAGGTAATCAAACTAATATCATCAATCTAATTAAACTAATCAAACCAATCCCATCAATCTAATTAAACTAATCAAACCAATCCCATCAATCTAATTAAACTAATTAAGTAATGTCATGTATCTACTAACTAAACCAATCACACTAGTGTCATAAATTTAATTAAACTAAGCAAACTAACCTCATCATTCTAATTAAACCTGTCAAACTAATCCCAACA
>NW_007870794.1:0-588 GCF_000696425.1 Galeopterus variegatus
ATAGTGTATTTACCAGACAAACAAAAACTGTGGGAGTTCACCACCCACAACCATCCCTGCAGGAAATCCTCAAGGGAGTCCTGCATTTAGAATCCAAAAATGAAAATCACTACCACAGTACACAAGAAAGAACAAAACCCACTGGTAGAACAAAAATGCAAATGAGAAAGAAAAGGAACCTAAATCTCACCACCTCAAAAACCAACAAACATTGAAGACAAACAATAAAAGGGGAAGAAAGAAACAAAAGATATCTAAAACACCCAAATGAAAATCTATAAAATGGCAGGAGTAAGACAATATCTTTCAATAACAATCCTAAATGTAAACAAAGTAAACTCCCCATTTAAAAGACACAGACTGACTGATTGGACTAGAAAGCTAGACTCAATGCTGTCTTTGAGAGGCTCACCTCACCTGTAAAGACACACACAGACTAAGAGAGAAGGGATGGAAAAGGACATACCATGCAAATGGAAACAAAAAAATGATCAGGAGTAGCTATTTTATATCAGATAAAATAGACATTAAACCAAAAACCATAAAAAGAGACACAGAAGGCCACTATATTATGATAAAGGGATCTAT
>NW_007870795.1:0-588 GCF_000696425.1 Galeopterus variegatus
TCTTGCTTACTTCTTTTCAGTTTTATTTTATTCATTGAGGTATTAAATATATAGAGTAAAATACATATATCTCAAATGTGTATACTTATGTAACACATCCATTAATCAAGATACAAAAGATTTCTATCATCTCAGGTCAATATTCTCCCAACCTAACACAACTACTGATTTGATTTCTATCAAGACAGATTAGTTGTGGTAGTTAGTTCTTGAACTTCATATAAATGGAAACACAGCATATGGATTCTTTTGTGTCTTGCTTTTTCCTCTCAAAATAATTTTTCCAAAATTCAGCTATGTTGTTGTGTGTATAGGTATTTTTTTTATTGCTGAGTAGTAATCCATAGTATGAATATACTACAATTTGTTTATTCTTCTGTTGATGGACATTTGGTCATTTTCAATTCTGCTTCTACTCTTGCCCTCCATGTTTTTTTGTAAAGGTGAACATCCGTGGCACTTAACTGATAAGTTTGATTTTCCCTCCTATTAGTCCTCTCTCACCTTCTGCTTCCAGCCTTCAACTCTGGGTTAAAGTTTAAGTACAGCTAAGAATGTGACTTTTAAAGAAGTCAATTATTTTGATCC
>NW_007870796.1:0-588 GCF_000696425.1 Galeopterus variegatus
AAAACCAGGAACACAGTAGGCCTGAAAACACAGTGAAGATTTGTGTGGACTAAAATGGACCAAAAGGTTAGGGGAAAGGCCGGCAGGGTGGGCAGAGACTGGCCTGTGGAAATGTAATGACATGAAGCACAGACAACAAAGAACAGGAAGACCCTTAAAACATGGTCCTCAAACTCTTCTTTTCTTTCTTATTCTCAGGGCAAAGCCGGAGAGCCGGGTCTACCAGGACCAGAGGGTGCCCGAGGCCCACCGGTGAGTGCCCAACCTGGTTGTGGATGGTAGAGCAAAGCTGGCCAGCCACGGGGTTCATGCCACGGGGGGCAGCTGTTAGCCAAGACGTCCTGACGGGGGCTCCGGAAGTCCCTGTCCTCCAGGACAGTGCTGCTCCTCTGTAATCCCTCAGCTGTTTCACACGCGTGGCTGTAAAGCGCGTTTTCACAATTGCAACTATCATCACAACATTGATTTTCTAAGTTTTCTTTGTTCTTAACCTATTTATTATCACTTCAGTGGGTTTTCTTTTAGAAACCTAAAAATGAGTCTTAATTTTAGTCTTGAACACTTTCCATAGCTAAAGTTTTTTTTTTT
>NW_007870797.1:0-588 GCF_000696425.1 Galeopterus variegatus
TGTCACGGGTGTTTGGTGAGCCCTGCTCTGCCCCAGCAATCCCCCAGGTATCACATGCATCATCACACGTGTCCTGAGTGTGAGGTGTACCTTTCCTGTCCTATAAGTGAGGAGGCAGAGCTGAAGAATGCAATTCTAATGAGCAGCCGATGGAGCCAGCAGCCCACCCCAGGACCTCTGACTGCCACGTGTTCTCTTCCTCCTGCACTGCGGGGGCCCAATAAGACGGGAGTACCTTTTCATGAGCTTTAGTTTGCTGAATCTTTCCAGCTCTTCCTAAAGCTTTATGGTCTGCCATAATTGCCTACTGTTTACATAATACTACGAACCACCACTTATCGATCCTCACTGTGTGCTCGACCTACTGTGACGAGGGAGGTAAGGAGGAAGGGAGACCACGTTTGTGAGTAGAAATGAAAGAAGTCAATGAGGAGGAGCAAGCAGCTGCGGTCAGTAGATTCTGAGAAGAGACGGAGACAGATGGGGAGAAGTCCACTTGTGCACAGGATGGGGTGGAGGCAGGAAGATAGTGGAGTGTGATTAAATGCACATAGAGGTCTGAGCCCAAGCTGACCTCTGTGTTTTCCA
>NW_007870798.1:0-588 GCF_000696425.1 Galeopterus variegatus
GAGAAATTGCTGATGTAAGACTAGTGCAGGGAAAGCACAAGACCAGCCTGGAGCATCTTTCATGACAGAAAGTCAGGATATGCTCACCCCTGACCCCCTTCAGCAGCCTACATTGGTGTGGGTAGTTCAGAGGGACACAGGAACCAATGGAAAGAGTGCCCAATGCCCAAAGCTATCACAATTTGAGCAGCAAAATAAAATAGTGTAGGATTATAATTCACAGTATTAAACAAATACCCATGAGTTTGTACTATATAAATAAATGATTGAATAAACTAATAAGGAGGAGATAAAAGATGAATCTCCCATGCAGAAGAATTCCAATTAAATTACACAGATACTCTTCACCGACTCATGGGCAGCATAACCCCCTACTCCTTAAGAGCGGGCTGCACAAAGTGATTTCCTTCCAAAGAGTACAGTCTGGAAAGGGGGAACACAGAGTAGCTTTATGTTGGGGAAACCTGGCAAATGCTCCTTTGGCCAGGGATCCAGGTCACTATCAACAGTCATAAATCATGTTGATGGCATGTACTCTGATATGATATGATGAACATGGCACTTTAGCTCTGTGATCTTCCTGCCACA
>NW_007870799.1:0-588 GCF_000696425.1 Galeopterus variegatus
GAAAGTTACCAGCCTATATTGTTAAACTATAACCTCACCTATGTTCTCTTCCTGTAACTTCGTGGTCTGGAAAATAAATGCAGGAAGAGAACCCAATTCATGGTTAATTTCCCAAGGAAGCAATGCCTCTTGCTGGAGGGTCCCAGGAAAGTTAACAACTTCGGGGTCTCTCACTGCTCAGAAGAGATGGGCTTTGAGTAATCCTTTGCATCCCCATCACCCAGGGGAAGACAGGTGACAAATCCGTGGGGGGTGAAGCAACACAAAGCAACAAATGTGAAAGCCGATCTATAAACAGTGTATAAATGAATAAGCATGGCTGTGTTCCAAAATACAACTCTTTATAAAAACAGGTGCTTTGTGGGTTTGACCGACCCACCAGTTGCTTTGATCAATAAAGAGTTGGTTTTGATAAATAGTCAGTTTGCTGACCCCTGACCCCTATAAATCTCTTAATCAGTCCCAGTTTGAGCACAGCTGAGAAGGCTATATCTTTAAATGTCTCACATCTTCCTGGCATTAATTTCCTGGCATTTCTTTCATTAATTGCTTTCAAGCTGTTTTCAATTGACACCAATAAGAAATTTT
>NW_007870800.1:0-588 GCF_000696425.1 Galeopterus variegatus
TCACAGAGGGGTATTTCTAAAATGCCTATCTCACCTTGTCATTCCTTTCCTCAAAGTGCCTCAATAATTGCCACTGCCCGCAGAATAAGTCTTAAAGTCCTCAGCTCGGCCTCTGAGCCTCTCTGCAGGGCCTCTCTTGGCAGTGCACCTGGAAAGCATGGCTCTGTCCTTCAGGAGCATGCCCTGTGTCCATGTCTTCTTTAACAGGGGGGCTGCTCTGCTCTCTGCAGCAGCGACACTGAGCCTAGTTCTTAGATTCCTCATACCATGGACTGCTGCAGCAGGGGTGGCACTGCCCAGAATACATCGTGAACAGATACGGCAGAATGGACAGAGACCTCTGCTCTAGGAGCTAGGAAGCTGCTGGAGCCAGCCCTCTCCTGCAGGAGGAAAGAGCCACATGCACGGACTTGACCTGAGTCCCTGGGAAGGTCATCTGAGATGAACACAGAGTCTATCACTGAGCCCTGGGTGTCACCACTTATGAAGCCTCTTGCCCGCCCTTGAGAAATCCCCCTTCTGCTGGACACAGCACCACAAGACCCGTGTGGACTAGCACTGCCTTGCCATGTCTCCGTGAGCATCCTT
>NW_007870801.1:0-588 GCF_000696425.1 Galeopterus variegatus
ATACAATGACTGTCACATAAGAGTGGATTTTATAAATGTTCAGTCTTGGTATGGAAAATAAGGCCTTGAAAAAATGGAATAGAGAAAAGACTAGGGGTCTCCAGAACTTGTATAAGCCTCCTCAGAGAAATATGAGAAGTATAATAAAATGTAAAATAAAACAAAACAAAACGACAAAAACATTTTCTCTTATGAAAATTATTTAAAATGTGTTAAATAATTTCAGACATAAGACAGAAGTAAACTAACAAAAATTATTTTTATTTGACATTTGTTGAGCACTTATCAGGGACATTGCATTATAATACAACTGCAAAAATATCTCCCTTAATTCTCATAAGTCTTATATTTCAAGATATTATACAAATTTTACAGAAAATAAAATATTGAAGCTTCAAAAATGTTATGAATTATACCCTGGATTATACAGCTAGTAAGTGGCACTGTTTAGAACATATTTCCAAAATTGATAAATTCAAACTTAAAACAAGTGCTTGTCAAATTTCATAATATGTGAACCCTCATTAAAAGGTGAAAATATTTCTGAAGATTCCTAGTGTGGAATTTAGTTAACGTTATAATAATGTT
>NW_007870802.1:0-588 GCF_000696425.1 Galeopterus variegatus
GAGTTTGGGGGGACATTCAATCCACGACTCTGTGAGTCACTCTGGTTTTTTTTTTTCCCCCAGTGGCTGGCCGGTATGGGGATCTGAACCCCTGACCTTAGTGTTACAAAGTTGTGCTCTAACCAACTGAGCTAATCTGCCAGCCTGTGAACCACTTTGACTTAGTGTAATTGATTTCATGTTTTTCCACAAAATATGGAACTCTAATCCATCAAGAATATTGTTGTTACATGATTAAAATTTTTTTTGACGTGTAATAAACATACAGTTATACAGATCTTTAGTACACAATTTGATGATTCTCAACGATTATATGCACACATATAACCCACACTCCTCTCAATACACAGAACATTTCCATCATCCCAGAAAAATTCCTTATGCCCACCCTCAATTGCCACCTCTCCAAGGTGACCTCTGTTCTGATTTATTTCACCACTAAGTTTTTTTTCCCATAATATTTTACTATATATAGGTTAATTTTACCCATTCAGAACTCCATGCAAATGAATTTATATAGTGTGTTCTCCTTTGTATTTGAATTTTTGGAGGTCAGCATAAAGTTTTTTGGTTCATCCATGTTGTTTT
>NW_007870803.1:0-588 GCF_000696425.1 Galeopterus variegatus
AAACCTGATGCTCATCTCAAAAGATGAAAGATGTTAGAATTAAATACAATATCTATTAAGAATTAAAAAAAAAAATAGAGGGCTGGCCCATGGCTCACTTGGGAGAGTGTGCTGCTGACAACACCAAGTCAAGGGTTAAGATCCCCCTACCGGTCATCTTTAAAAAATAAAATAAAATAAAATAAATAAAAATAAATAGAAAACTTCTGAAAAATCTAGTAAAAATTAGATACCCTTTCCCAGGATGCAGCACATCTAGCAGGTGACATCAGATGACGTCACACATGAAGGGATGCACCAGAGCAGCACCTCTCACCCACTGCACATTTAGGGATTGAACCCTCTTCTCTATCTCTAAACACCTGTGGTCTCATAGGGGACACGCTCCCCCAAAACATTAATCATTCACACAACACTTTGAGACTTTTTCCCATATATGAGTACAGCCTGTCATTTTTTCCTCAAGTCACTTTTAAAATATAAATTTATTATAAAAACAAGGTCAAGCCACCCAAAATAAGTAAATAATAAAATATGTGTATATGTAATTTTATTTATATATATTTGTTATATAAATTTTCTTCATGT
>NW_007870804.1:0-588 GCF_000696425.1 Galeopterus variegatus
ATGTCCAGAAAATGATGAAATAAATCATTTTATTTAGCAAGAAATGGTTACTTGATTAGCGGATGTGGGCTGCAGCAGTGTTGAAGAAAAGTTATGGAAGACTTCCTGGAGGAAGTGGCATTTCAATTAAGTCAGGAAAGATGAGTAGCATTAATCACTCAGAGAGGAGCTGAAGGTAATCCAGGTTGAGGGAGTACTTTTTGCAAAGACCTAGAGATAAGAAAGCACATGGTCATTTCAGGTAATTACAAGTATTTCTGTTTAACTGTGTCATCAAATCAGAGTGATGCTGAGGGTGGCCAAAGGTGAGGCTGGAGGGCAAGCAGTAGCCAGATCATGAGAATCAAAGGTGCCCTGCCAAGGAGCTAGCACTGTATCCTGAGAATGGCTGATAATGTCTAAGGAGTTCTATTCATGAAATAACATAATAGAATTTGCATTTTAGAAAGATAGCAAACTATAATGTGAAGAACAAATTAGGAGGAGGTGTAATGGTGAAATAGTAAGACAAGAGCAAGACCCTTTGTCAAGAGATTGGCGCAGTGATCTGGGAAACAGTTAATGGTCGCCTAAATATTTTGCATCTCA
>NW_007870805.1:0-588 GCF_000696425.1 Galeopterus variegatus
TCTTAGGTATCAAGTGACTTAAATCAAGGTTTAACTTCAGCAGGAAAACCAGGATTTAAATCGCTGCTAATTACGTCCTCTGAAAGATAGGTGTAGGTCTATTTCCCATCCTGCTAGAAAGATCCTTTCTAAACCATGGTGGACAGACACTATATGATCCTTTATAGGAGGGAGAAGGTAAGTAGTAAGGAAAACACCTAGGTCAACATTCACTGTCTGAAAGTTCTTCATTGTATTTAATACTTCATGTGTCGTCTCAGTCTGTCTTCTCATCTTAAGAAGCCCTGCTACTTGGACATAGGAGCCTTCCATTGTGTCGGTCCATAATCCTTCTGAATCATGTCATCAATAGATGCATATTTCTAAGGCATCTATCCTATTGAATCTCTGAAGTTTTTCCATTTAGTGTAATCTGAGATCCTCCTACAATATTTCCTCCGTTAATGATATTCATTATGTCAGTGATATTCATTGCTCCACTGTGCTTCTCTAAGTCACTTTTATCCTAATCCTAGGTCTCTAATCCGCATAAGAATTATCCTCACTACTCTTCCACTTGACAGCTCTTCTGTTAGTTCAAGGTGGTCA
>NW_007870806.1:0-588 GCF_000696425.1 Galeopterus variegatus
CAAGAGGTCGGGGAAAGTTTCCTGCTATCAGGTATTCTGCTATCAGGGGCTGAAGCCTTCTTCTCCACCAGGAGAGCCCAGGCTAAGACATAGAAGCCCCTGGGGGCAGGCACCAATGCCAGTGACCTTGTCTTTTCCCTGAGTCCAGGGACCAGTGAGGATGACAAAGGACATGCTCCTGATGGAGGAAAGAAGCTAGGAAAAGAGCAAGGAGAGACACACAAGATGCCCCAAACACAGAGGTCATTTGCCTAGCACTTGGGTCCTGATAAAAGGCTTCCCCGTTGCCTGTGGAAGGAAACTGACCTCGAATTTGCCCCACACAATATATTTTAATCTAGTACAGATCCATTTTGCCTTCACATGTGCCCAGAGCTCAGTGGACTCTGGGAGATGAAAAAATGTAGCCGACAGAGACCATTCCCTTGAAGAGCTCAGTTCGCCGTAGAGGACAGTATGAATTTGGGAAACAACTAGAGGTCAGCTGGGGAGCTCTTGCTCTGTGACATGCTCTCCGGCACCTAGGGAAATTGATTCAACTTCTATGAGGCTCAGGGGTCATGGGCAAATTCCTCGCTCAGATTCTGA
>NW_007870807.1:0-588 GCF_000696425.1 Galeopterus variegatus
TTGGTCTGTTAGGCCTCAGGGGCAGCTCTGCTATGTTGGTGCTAAGTTGTTATGTTCATCATTACTGTGGGACTTCATTTCAGGAAGAACAAGAAAATCAATATTTTTTTTGCATCATCAGGGTTTGACACTTATCTATTTTAAAACATAATATGAGCCTAAAACTTAAAATCTCAGACAAAGGCAAAGTGATGTACTGGAGTCTGGTTTTCAGAACCAAATGGACACAGGTTTGAATCACAGCTCTGCCATTTAGTAGCTATGTGACATAAACTACAACTTTTTTGAGACTTAGTTTCCTTAAAAATTAAGTTGAGATAATAACAACTACTGTGAAGATAATTAAATGAAATAATTTATGTAAGCACTGGAAGCACAGTAGATTTCCCAAAGAACAAGGAACAAGTGCTATCTTGCTGTTTCTCTCTCTCTCTGTCACACACACACACACACACACACACACAGACACACACACACACACTACATTTTTCAAACTTTACATATTTATATATTGCTTTACAGTTTTAACACATTTTAAAATACACATTTTCTATCCTTAACTCATGGAGAATATAGATCAAGTATTGT
>NW_007870808.1:0-588 GCF_000696425.1 Galeopterus variegatus
TTAATGCAATTGGAAGTTGAGTCTTCTCTGTCTTCTAGTGATGCTGAAGTTGTGGGTTTTATGTATTATAGTTTCATTTGTTACTCTCATATTTCCCTACTGGTTTTGGAGAAGTTGAGAACATCAATTTTAGATGGCCTGCACTGCCTTGGGTATTACCTCATTTAATCTTCACAAGAACCCTGTGAAGTGAGACGATTAACACAATTTCCAGTTGAGAAAACTACGGCTGCAAAATTTACACTCTCATCTAACATCAAATAGCTAAAGTGACCAGGAATGAAAAAATCCAGAGTCAGGAGAATTATCTAGGATGCACAAGTTTATTTCTATGATTTGTCATCTAGGTCTTTAGGACTGATGTTTCAAGACATGCAGGTCAGAAGTTTTTATGCAAGCCTTATTCATATGGGTTCTGGCTTTTATATCCCAGTTTATAGAACCAGTTTTCCTAGAAACAACAAATTCTTTATTTTATAGGAATCTGCTCTGTTTGCAGGAAGTCCAATAGCATGCTTATCACTGAATGTGTCAAGGTGAGATGCAGTACCTGCCAAGAGCATCTGCAGTCATTCTTTTCCTTGAAAA
>NW_007870809.1:0-588 GCF_000696425.1 Galeopterus variegatus
ATCAAGAAAGGAACCTTGAATGTAGTCATAGTGTTAAGGGAAAAGAAGGGAAGGGGGAGAGAAGGAAAAAGAAGGCAATGATGAAGGAGAGGGGAGAAAAGAAGAGAGAAGGAGAGGAGGAGAGGAAAATCACCAGCAGGGAAACGGAAATGCACTAAGAACTGAACGGTGCTGTCACGAAGACTTCTTAGAAAAAAGACATTTGATTCGCACCTGAAATTATGTATTTCTGCATATTTCTGCTCCATGTGGTTTCTCTTCCTGTGACCGTCTAACCAGGGATTCATCACAAACAGCGACAAGAGGGGGCAAGCTTCAATGAAGAAGCATTTTTCACATCTCTGCATTTGCTCATGTTTGCTCTCATCCCATTGGCTAAATTAAGTCACATGGCCAAACCCAGAGTTACTGTGGGTGGATGATCCAAAAGGTGTAGATACAGAGGAGCATGAACAAATTAGGAAGCTTTATTGTAACGATCTAATGCATCATATGACCTCTGCATATTCCCTGGAATTTTGTGCACAGTCAATGTTGACAGTGACTAAAAAAAGCTGTACTTCTTTTCCTAGCCATTGTTTTTTTGTT
>NW_007870810.1:0-588 GCF_000696425.1 Galeopterus variegatus
CACCAGACTTGCTATAAGTATATAGTTTGGGGAATTATAACAAATAGGTTGTCTTCCCCTATAACTAAGTACAGTAGTCCTCCCTTATCTGAGTGGAGTACGTTCCCAGATCCTCATGGATAACGGAGATCGTGGGTAGTACCAAACCCTATAGATACTATATTTTTCCATCTGATAACCAAGATGGCAACTAAGTAACTAATGGGCAGGTAGTGTAATCAGCTTGGATATTCTGGACAAAAGCATAATACACATCTCAGGAGGGACAGAGCGGGACAGCATGAGATTTCATCATACTGCTCAGAATGGCGTGCAATTTAAAATTTGTGCATTGTTTATTTCTGGAATTTTCCACATAGTATTTTTGGACCGTGGTTGACTGAGGGTAACTGAAACCACAGAAAGCGACAACCATGAGTAAGGGAGGCACTACTGAAGTTCTAACTGATACAGTCTTTCTCAAGGTATGGTGAGGAGTGAAAGGACTGTGTGGTTTTCATAATTTTTCTGACCCTGAAAAAAATTTAAAAAAAGAATTGCATTGGCCATGTGGAATTTGAGAGGAAAATGATATTATCAAGAAGAGGG
>NW_007870811.1:0-588 GCF_000696425.1 Galeopterus variegatus
ATAGGGTTCTTTAACCTCAGTTTGAGAGCTCTGCTGTCCAGGATATGGTAGGGATGTAAGGGGAAGTCAAGGGGAGAGGGACAGCCTAAATAAATATGATTCATGCCAATACAGACAGATACTGTGTAAATTTCTTAAGGTTAAACCAATTTTTGAAATTAAGCAAATACAAAATGAAACTAAATCCTGCCTATTTTCACTGAGTTACTGAAAAGCAAAAAAATAATTACTACATAATTACACTAGCTAGAATCTAAAAAGAAGTGTGTTTGGGTTAATATATTAAAGCACTGGACAAGGTTCAGACTTAAAAATAGCTCTAGGTTCAACACTCATTCTATTTCATTTGCTTTATCTAAGTAACTGTCACTGCTCTATTTCAGTTAGACAAGACTTTGGCCAGTTTTGCCCACCCCACACTTTGCAGCCAATTTTCATGTCGAGTACAGACATTGGCAGCTTTTTCAAAGGGCAGTGCCAAGGGATTAATATCCTTTCTTGTGGCTTATGTGAGTGAAGGGCAGAAAATCTAAATATGCTCCTAGTCTTGAGAGTCAAGTGGCAGAAGTTTGTTTTTGTGCGTTTTTT
>NW_007870812.1:0-588 GCF_000696425.1 Galeopterus variegatus
ACCAGTTTCTCTAGGAGTCCCTAATGCTTCTTTTTTACCTGAGCGATTTATGATTTTAGCACCTTCATGCTCATGAAGGTCAGTGATTCACCTATTTTAATGGCTTTGGTTTCTGTACGAAAAGAAAGCCTATTGTCTTTGGACAAGTCATTTTGGGGACTGAGATTATAGTCTGTTTTAAAGCTCCACTGATTCATCAGGGAGGGCCTACATATCTCAGAGAGAGGGTTCAATCTCATCTCTTTTTCTGACCCATTTATCAACACTTCCTTGGTGAGAATGGCAATTCTCCCATAATGGAAGAGAGCTAGGATTGTGTTGACAAATATTAAGAGGTCTCGCTGGCAATTATTGTTCCATTCTTTTAGTCTTGGATGTAGACTTATTTTTCCTAACGATTTGCTCATAGAAAGCCTAAGTTAACTCCATTGTTCTTAAAATCTGCTACCAAATGTCCCTTTACAACAGAGAAGAATAAACATATATATCCCTAAATCTAAGAAGATAAAGAAGCTTGTCATACAAAATAAATGTCTTCACAGTTACCTGCTTTATATTTAAAACACACATGAATTTTGTGATCTAATT
>NW_007870813.1:0-588 GCF_000696425.1 Galeopterus variegatus
CCTTGAAGATGTGATTAGTCTGGAGGACTATGTAGTAGTGAATGGATTAAAAATGGTGATCATGGGCCGGCCTGGTGGCGCACTCGGTTGAGTCCGGCACTTGGGAGTGTGGCGGCGCTTCCGCCGAGGGTTCGGATCCCATATAGAGACCGGTCCGCTCACTGGTTGAGCGCGGTGCGGGTGTGACACCGAGGGTTGCGATCCCGTTACCAGTCACGAAAAAAGACAAAAAGGAAAAAAAAAATGGTGATCGTGGGCATGGTTTTGGGCTCCGACATTTTCACAGTGTCATACTCTGCCATCACTGTTGCCACCACCAAGACCTTCGCTAGCTGTGTTGCCTGGACTTTGGACTTCCCAGCCTCAGAAACTAAGCAATACATTTTGCTTTCTTATACATCACCCAGTTCCAGGTTTTTTGTTATAAGCAACAGAAACAGACTAATACGGAGTTCTCTATATATTCTAGGTACACTACTCCTTTGTCCATTCTGTGTATTACAAACGCCAGTGCCAGGAGGAGGCCGGGGTAGAACCTGGGATGTTTAAGTGGAGTCAGCCATGGGGCTGGGAAGTGGCTGGCAGCTG
>NW_007870814.1:0-588 GCF_000696425.1 Galeopterus variegatus
TATCTTTTTGAGTCCCTATTTTCAAGTCTTTTTGGTTTATATTTAGAAATGGAATTGCTGGATCATATGGTATTCTATGCTTAACTTTTTGAGGACCGCCAAACTTTTTCACAGTAGGTACCTGATTTTACATTCCTGCCACCAATGTATGAGGATTCCAATTTCTCCACATTCTTGCCAACCCTTATTTTTCTTTTTTAAAAAAATTATAGCCATTGTAGAGGTGTGAAGTGGTATCTCATTGTGGTTTTGATTTCCTTTTTCCTAATGACTGATAATATTAAATGTCTTTTCATGTGCTTGTTGGACATTGTATATCTTCCTTGCATAAATGTCTGTTCAGGTCCTATGCCTGTTTTTAAAATAGGTTGTTGTCTTTTGTATTTGAGTTATAAAAGTTATTTATATATTCTGGACATTAAACCCTTATTAGACATTGCAGATATTTTCTTTCTGTTGCCTTTTCACTTGAGTGACAATGTTGTTTCATGTACAAAATTTAATTTTGACAAAGTCCTTTTGATCTATTTTTTCTTCTGTTGCTTGCACTTTCCTGATTCCTCATTATGGGTCTTATTTTCCTGCTTC
>NW_007870815.1:0-588 GCF_000696425.1 Galeopterus variegatus
AAAAGACTTGATTTGTCATCAATTTTAATATTTATGAAAATAATTAGTATAATTTTGGTACATCCTCATCTGTCCTGGAATTTCAATTTTCTGTCTGTGGTGTTTGTTCTCAGCTTTCTGGTTTGATGAATGATCTCCTTAAAGGAAAAAGCTAAAGCTCAATAGACATTGATTCTAGTCTCCTGATGTGTTAACCTTACTCTGTTTCCCTTGAGCAAGAATCTCATTCCATCCTTGTCCCTTTTACTGGAAACATAGCAGACAGTATTATTTTTTCTACAGCTTTGAAGAGACTATGTCCTCAAGGATTATTTTTAACACTTGTCTTAATGGCACATATATTCCCAGCATTTGCATCAACCTCTGTGTTAAGACTTTTTATTTTCAGAAGTCTCCTGAGAAATGCAAATTTTATTTATTTATTTATTTATTTTGTGACCTGTGCCAGATAAGAAAATTTCCTAAACTGTGCTATGTGGGTTATTAGTATTCTGAAAGATACTGGATATGTTTTAGGAGAAAATTAAAGCTTCTGTACATAAACATATTTGGGAAATATCCACTTTATAGCTTTCCTCTTTGTGACAC
>NW_007870816.1:0-588 GCF_000696425.1 Galeopterus variegatus
TAAATACACTACTTCTCCCTCATTTCTGAAGTATAGCCTTGCTGGGATTCTTGGCTGGCAGTTTTTTTTCTTTCAGTATTTTTAATATACTATCCAATTTTCTTCTGGCCTGTAGAGTTTCTGTTGTGAAATCTGCTGTTAGTCTGATAGGGACTTCTTTATATGTGACTTGATGCTTTTCTCTTACTGCTTTTAGGATTCTCTCTTTGTCTTTGAGCTTTGCCAGTTTGACTATAATATGTCTCTGAGCAGATCTTTCTGGATTGAATCTGTTTGGGGATCTTTGAGCCTTCTGGATCTGAAGGTCTGTGCCTCTCCCTATACCTTAGAAATTTTCTGTTATTATTTCATTGAATAGATCTGTAATGCCTTTACCTTTCTCCTCCCCTTTGGGAACACCTATGATTCAGATGTTTGTGTACTTAAGGTTGTCTGTTAGCTCTCTTAGACTTTCTTCATTTTTTAAAATTCTTTTCTCCTTGGGCCAGCCCGGTGGCGCACTGCTGCAGTGCGCCACTTGGGAGTGGGGCGGCGCTCCCGCCGAGGGTTCAGATCCCACATACAGACCGGTTCCAGCTCACTGGCTGA
>NW_007870817.1:0-588 GCF_000696425.1 Galeopterus variegatus
TCTTTTTGGATTGTATGTACTTGGAGATCTTTGAGCCTCCTGGATGTGAAGGTCTGTGTCTCTCCTTATGCCTGGGAAGTTTTCTGTTATTATTTCATTCAATAGCTTTTAATGTCTTTTCCTTTCTCCTTCACTTCTCAAACACCCATGATTTGGATGTTTGTGAGCTTAAGGTTGACTGCTATCCCCTTTAGATTTTCTTCATTTTTAGAAATTTCTTTTCTTTCTTTTTTTTTTTTGGATCCATTCTGGGTTGTTTTGAAAAGACTATCTTTGAAATCAGAAATTCTTTCTTCTGCTTGCTCTAGCCTGCCACTTGATCTCTTGGTTGTATTTTTTTTTATTTTCTCAAATGAATCCTTTGATTCCAGGAGTTTTGCTACACTCTTTTTAAAAGTACTAATCTCTTTGTAAGTTTCTTCCTTCCTATCCTGGTCTTCTTTTCTTGTTTTGTTATTTTTGTCTGAGTGATCTCATATTCCATTGAGTTTCCTTAAGATTGTTGCTCAGTCATTTCAAGGGTTTCCTGCCCTATGGGGTCTGGTACTTGAGAATTGCCATATTTCTTTGGTAGTGTCATTTTTTTTT
>NW_007870818.1:0-588 GCF_000696425.1 Galeopterus variegatus
TTTTCTGTCCCTCTCCCACCTGCAAACTCTATGTCTCAGGGACACTTACTCAGAACACAGGTACAGGAGCATTTCAATCTAAACGTGGATTTTCTTCTTGATTCAAAGGTAAAAATACTTTTCTTTTAAAACTATGAAGGCTGTGAATCAGTGTAGGATCTATTCTACATGAGTACTTCAGTAGTCGTTTTTTGTTTTTTATGCATAGAACTGTATCAATCTTGCCTTTATTTTGGTAAAACCATGCTTTCTCTGCATCTGCCAAATTCTCAGATATATGAAATAATTATTATTATCACTAAGGAAGTTTTAGCTGTACCAGCCTCAACTCTTCCCTGAGTGAGCATGTGTATTTTTCTAACAGTAAGTAACGTTCTTTAATTAAAGATGAATGTAGCTCAATAGATGGTGCTCTTGGTGCACATACAATTCCAGAGCTAAAGGGGTAAGTGAGCTAGACTAAAGCCTGGTTTTAATCTTCTAGGATTCCAGTGGGTGCTGAACTTTAATTATGCTATTTTTTTTTGGCCTTAGCCATTTATTTAACTATACTATTTACCTGATATGTAATCAGAGGAATAGGATTTT
>NW_007870819.1:0-588 GCF_000696425.1 Galeopterus variegatus
GAGGGTCGGTCAGCCCACAATTCCTTCTTGTCTTCCCCCCCCACTCGGGTCAGCTCCCCTAAAAACCCGACTGGTACACTTCAATGTAGTTCGACAGGGACACCGGGCTCCCCTCTCCCCACCAGAAACCAGCCAGGGGCTCTTCCAAACTGAGGTCCCCAGAGATGGAATCTGCCTCTCGGGAAGAGGGAGTTTATCTGGGCCCGGCGCCCAGGGTGTGGCGGAGAGATGATCTGGGCGGGCTTCTCTTCCCAGCCCCCCCGACGCTGGCCGGGGACTTCCCACGCTACCAGCCCCATCTGAGATCCACGGGAAGAGTTGGACTATAGGCCAGTCCACAGGCCCTGGGGTGCCCCGCGTCGAGGTAAGCAATTAGCACGTCTGAGCACGTCTCAGCAGGGAGCCACACCAAACAGAGATGATTGGCCTGCCCTCACTATGCCGCCCTTCAGACCTCGCCCTAGAAAATGGAGGCAGCTTTGTTGTGGGCGCCCAGCCTCGTGTGATGGGCGGGGGCCAGGCGGGCAGGGAGTAGTCGGGCTTCGCCCCACAAGTGGGACTTTGCTGGGGGTGACTCACAGAGGACGC
>NW_007870820.1:0-588 GCF_000696425.1 Galeopterus variegatus
AAAATAATAATTTGATCCTCTGTTGTCTAACTGATTAGAATGCAAACTTCATGAGTGAGAACAAATGTCTTACTCACCATTTTAATGTTGTGTCTAGCGTTGAGCTTAGAATGGAGGTGGCCCCCAGTAAATAGGTAAATGAATGCTTGCTAGTGTGAACTAATCAATGACTAAACAATTAATAAATTATATTTTTATTGTTTATGTACGAATGAAGGCTTTAAAAAAAAACACCAACTCAAATTATGGTTGCCATATGAACACAAAAATACCAATGAACTCTTGGCAAGTACGTTAAATTCTTCGACCAGTTTTTCAATTTTATTAAAAGAATTTGAGTTACTTAATATTAACCGGTTTTTCAATTTTATTAAAAGAATTTGAGTTACTTAATATTAATATATTTCCATTATACAGATGCTGGTATAATATTGAGCAAATAGTACCATCATCCCAGTGAAATTTTTATGTTCCCAATCTAAAAACTGTCTATTGAATTACTTGGCAAGTCTGGAAAACTGTATAAAGTGAAGCCAGCAGAGATCAACCTGATAGATGGCAAAATTCAAAGCAGTTCCTACACAACGG
>NW_007870821.1:0-588 GCF_000696425.1 Galeopterus variegatus
TATATTTGTATAGATATAATGGTCCTGATGTGACACTATCGGTGACATTTTGGTTTGTATCTTAAGGAGCTGTATGCAATAGAAACTATCAAATTTACTGCTCAACTGTTGATTTTAAGAAACTTTCATCAGATTTGAACCATTACTATTCTACGTCTGCCTTCCACAGTTTTGATTTTTCTCTAGTCATCTACAATAAGATTTGTGGAAACAACTATAACAAGTAAACTTAAATACAGGTTTCAAATATCTTGAAGATGAATGGGCAAAATAAAAGTTTTTTTTTTTTTTTTTTAACTCTAATAAGAAATCTGATGGGTTTATAAAACTGCTAAACGGGATCAAGGAAACCAAAAATTAATTACATAAAGTTAAGTAACTAATGAAGATAATGCTTTTATGACTTCAACTTAAAAATTATTGGTTTTTTTCTTAAATGTGTTTTTCTCCCCTTATTTAAGAAACTTTCTCGCCTAAGCTATCTATACCTCAAAGCAATTTGTCAAAATATACTTTTGTTAACAAATATGGAAGCATTTACTTTTTTCTCCTTTTAGATACCTCCAAAATTGGGAACATGTTGATGTG
>NW_007870822.1:0-588 GCF_000696425.1 Galeopterus variegatus
TCCCGCTCACTGGCTGAGCAAGGTGCGGGAGCGACACCGAGGGTTGCGATCCCGTTGCCGGACATGAAAAAAGACAAAAAGGAAAAAAAACAAAAACAAAAAACCATTATTTAAAAGTAAATGATGGCAAGGATGTGTAAAAATTTGAAGTCTCTTATATTGCTGGTGGGAATGCAAAAAGGGGCAGCCACTGTAGAAAACAGACAGCCATTACTTGGAACTTTAAAATAACCTCTTATGTATGAGAGAGATCACGTGGCTGAGGAGTACTCAACAAGACCATAGGGCCATGCAAGAGCTGGTGGCATACTTGTGCAAATAACTGAACACTGTGGCAGCTGGCTGGCCACCCTGCCTGCAGGCCCTGGCAACCACCATCACCCTAATCGAAGAGGCAGACAAGCTCACTTTGGTACAAAATCTCAATGTAAAGATCTCGCATTCAGTGACCATCCTGATGAACAGTTGGGAACACAAAAGGCTGACCAACTCCAGGATGACTCACTATCAAGGACTCCTCTGTGAATACCCCCAGGTGTGCCTTGAAACTGTGCAGACTCTGAACCCAGCCACACTCCTACCTGCTGA
>NW_007870823.1:0-588 GCF_000696425.1 Galeopterus variegatus
TTCCTCTCCTCTCTCCTTTTTTATCTTCACTATCTATTGCTTTTCTCCTGGCTGGATAGGGTTGGAGGTACTGGCAGGATAACACATCAAATTCAGGTCTGCAGTGGCTGAATCCAAACAACCCAAGGAACAAGGTAAGAAGTTAGCAGAGGAGGACCGAAAACAGAGCTTGTTTAACAAAGGTTTTCAATTATGTCCTTATCAGTCATTGCAGGTTCATTAACTGCACCCATTAGTGCCCTATTGACTGTGTTCGCAAGGCCGCATTTCTTAACATTATTTAAATGTCTTTAAATGCATAATCTCTATGCCTCTGAAGATAATAATCCTAGTTTATGTTATAACAAGTATTACATTCTGTTTTCCCCCCCGCAGCATTTTAAAATCCGTGATCCCATTTGACCCTCATATGACCCTGAAATTTTGTTCCAGTTTTCCAAATGAGACTTAGAGAGTCTAAGTGACCATGGAGTTAATAAGGGCCTCAGCTGCTTATTGTATCGATTCACACTCAAAGGGATTCCTATAAAGCTCTTTAAAGTGATAT
This sequence comes from Galeopterus variegatus, assembly GCF_000696425.1. Lineage (NCBI taxonomy): Eukaryota > Metazoa > Chordata > Mammalia > Dermoptera > Cynocephalidae > Galeopterus > Galeopterus variegatus. The sequence goes on from NW_007870823.1 coordinate 548, forward strand.
TAATGTCTGAAAGAGCATCTAGGGAGTCATGGTCTCATAGA
>NW_007870824.1:0-588 GCF_000696425.1 Galeopterus variegatus
CCCAGGAAAGTCAAAGTAAATAACTCTTATAGCTTCAGTTTTGATCACTGTTTTTCCCTTACGTGTAATGTCACTACCATTAATATTTGATACTCCAATTTTATAGACAAGAACCATCGAACGTTAGAGCCCTACTTGAAAGGTTAATTTTAGTTGTCTCAAAAGAGGCTACATTTGCTTTCAGTCCCACTATAGGCCCATTTAATCTCATCTTTTTCCTAAATGTTGAATTAATGCACAAACATGGCCAACATTTGTGTATGCCAGCTGCTGAGAGTAAGGGAAACCAGGTTGAGGTCTACAAATATATATGCTTTCCCAAGGGTGGGCCATGAACAGTGGGGGATAAGACACTTCAAAATATCTTGCATGTTGTCCCGTTAGTGGGTCACCAGTATTGGCTGAATTTAGAAAGAATAGTGAATTTTGTGTGTTTGCAAGGTGTGCAGAATTAAACAGAATTGAAGTTAAGGACATTAGCAAAATGTGACTTACATTTGGTAGCCATTTATTTTTTTTAAAATTGGTTTTTTAAATGAAATATTTTAAAAGAGATTAATATTTAAAAAATAAAAACTTATGTACCTA
>NW_007870825.1:0-588 GCF_000696425.1 Galeopterus variegatus
TATGATCCAGCAATTCCAATCCTAGGTATATCCCCAGGAGAAATGCAAACATTTGCCCACACAGAAACTCATGAATGAATGTTTATAGAAGCAGTATTCTTAATAGCCAAAATGTGGAAACAACCCGAATGTCCATCAACTGATGGCACTTGTCCTAGAAAAAGCAATGCCCACGATAGTAAGAGTGGTTACTAAGCTTCTACACACTGTTTGAGCTGGGGTGGTGGGTCACTGTGAGGACCCCACCCCCACTATACAGAAGGGCCAGAAAAAGCTATCCCACCCTTCCCACCATGAGTTATTGTGAGGGACACAGAGGGGCTCCTTTTTCTGTGGGTCTCTGTGGAAATTTTAGATATGAAAGTCCCTCTAACTGGAGAGACCATTTCTCTTCCAAGAGACTTGCTAGAGTTTTCTCCTGAGCTAAGGTAGAGGAAACCCAGCTGTGACTGGCACCTTCCTGGAGAGGGTGAAAGATGGCTTCAGAACAAGGCTGTCCCTGGCCTGACTTCCACCAGCAGAAGCAGCGCTGTTTCCCCTTTTAGATAATATTTGCTAAACTCTGAAATCCAAATTCAATATTTTTTT
>NW_007870826.1:0-588 GCF_000696425.1 Galeopterus variegatus
TAGTCCCCTTCCCGTCCAGTTCCCCTTCCTGTCTAGTCCCCTTCCAGTCCAGTTCCTCTTCCTGTCTACTCCCCTTCCCGTCCAGTTCCCCTTCCTGTCTAGTCCCCTTCCCGTCCAGTTCCTCTTCCTGTCTAGTCCCCTTCCTGTCCAGTTCCCCTTCCTGTCTAGTCCCCTTCCCGTCCAGTTCCCCTTTCAGTTTGGTTCCCTTCCTGTCTAGTTTCTCTTGGCATCCAGGATAAATCCCAGAACAAGCAGAAAACCAAAGCTCAGGGCCTGGCACAGAAGTCATTCAATTGTGTAGATGTTACTACAGTTGCTGCGACCAGGGCTGTGGTTATTGTCATTATAGTCATTATTAGTATTCTCATGCTTCCCCTGCCCCTCAGCTCTTTTAGTTGCAAACACATATTATCAATTGTAAAGAAGTTTTTTTTTTTTTAATTCACTGTGTTTTTATTTTATTTTATTTTTTTTCCTTTTTTGTCTTTTTTACTGACTGGTAACGGGATCACAACCCTCGGTGTTGTGCCCGTACTGGGGACCGGCAACGGGATCACAACCCTCGGTGTTGCGCCCGCACCACGCTCA
>NW_007870827.1:0-588 GCF_000696425.1 Galeopterus variegatus
GCAACCCTCAGTGTCACCCCCGTACCGGACCGGGACCGGCAACGGGATCGCAACCCTCAGTTGCTCAGCCAGTGAGTGGGAACCAGTCTGTATGTGGGATCCGAACCCTCAGCGGGAGCGCTGCCGCGCTCCCAAGCGGCGCACTGTAGCAGTGCACCACCGGGCCGGCCCAATATGTTTAATTTTTTGAGCTCACTGTCTTCTGCAGCAGCTGCACCATTTTACGTTCCCACCAAAAGTGCACGAGCGTTTCCATTTCTCTACATCCTCACCAACACATGTCATTTTCAGGGTTTTTGACGGTAGCCATCCCAGTGCGTGGCTTCTCATTGTGGTCCTATCTTGAATGTTTAAAAATGTACTCCCAGTCCCCTCACAACCGTACCAGAGAAAAAGCCCATTGTAGGGTAAGTACTGGCGAGTCTCTATTCTCTGCTATCTAGATGTTATTTTTATCTCTTTTCTATGCAGCACATAACTCTCACATCATTGATTCTTCCAAAGCTGTTGTTTATTTAATAGTGCTACCTGATGTTGGGCAGCAACAAGATCTGCTGGAATGAGATGGTGGTCCTTTCAGCCCTTTGG
>NW_007870828.1:0-588 GCF_000696425.1 Galeopterus variegatus
GGGATTCAAAGAGGAACTGTGTGCTGTGGGATCCTCCCCTGGGGGGCTCGCGCCCTGGTGTAGGAGATAACTCAACTACACAGGGGACGCAATACCGGGGGGAAGGTGGGAGGCCCAGAGAGGACCTTGACCAGGGCCGCAGGAACGCCCACAGTGTCCGTGGCGGAGGCCTGAGACCCCTTCGGGGCCGGGCGGGGCTGAGAGATGAGGATTGCAGAAGATACACCCCAGCCCTGTACTGAGCGCACAGAGAGGGGAGGGGTCCGGCAAGGGAGGAGGAGTCTCGGAAAAAAAGACGCACCCTCTGGGAGGCCCCATTGCGTGCACACAGAGAGGGGAAATGCCTGGATAGTGAGGCGGAGACTTACAGATCTCACCCACCCTGTCGGGCCGGCAGGACAGGATCCAGCTGCCAGGGCCAGAACTCAAGGATCAGGTAGAACTCTGAGAGCTGATCAAAGAGGACACTTCCCGGTAAGGCCCAAGTCCCAAGGCAAACACACATATAGAACACTAAGGGCCATATTAGCAGTCACAGAGTAGGCAAACCAAATTGACAAACACAGCCATACCTTAGTTAGCCAGAGG
>NW_007870829.1:0-588 GCF_000696425.1 Galeopterus variegatus
TAGACATATTGTGTTTTAAAAATTTGAATTATTAAATATAAATCTTCCCACAAAGAATAGCCCAAGTCCAGATGTCTTCACTGGTGAATTCTATCAAATATTTAAGGGAAAAAATTATAAAACCTATTAAAACTCTTTTAGAAAGTAGAAGAGTAAGGAACATTTCCCAATTTGTGTTATAAGGCCAATATCACCCTGGTACCAAAGCCAAGAACATCACAAGAAAACATAAGTACAAACTGATGACCTTCATGAATTGTACACTTTAATTGTGGCATACAAATTATATACCAATAATGCAGTTTAAAAAAGATATACGGGTTGACTAAAATGTTTTAAAGACATCCAATCCTTGGAAGAACAGAGTGTAAAAACCCAGTAAGTCCTATTGCCCATATCATTAGGATTGACAACTGACGATTGATCCCTAAAAAGTTCACTGAGTCGAAGTACTGTTACATAATTGAAATTTCCTATTTTTATATATCTTAAAGGTACAATATTTATTTATTTATTTGTTTTCCCCTTTTTTTGTCTTTTTTCGTGTCTGGCAACGGATCGCAACCCTCAGTGTCGCACCCATACCGG
>NW_007870830.1:0-588 GCF_000696425.1 Galeopterus variegatus
GGTAGCGGACACCTCTCTGGCAGTCTCAAGAGGTCTACAGCACTCCTGTTCTGTTATAAATTACAGCAAAGAAATGATTAAGAAGGGATTGGGTTTGATATATGTTTCCTTAAAGCTCCTCCAAGAGAAAAATAAACATTCTGTGAAAGTGAAAGTTAAAGTATATCATTCTCCGCTATATTTTATCAAATCTGTTAAAGCAAAAATTATATATATTGCTAGCCATATATCAAGACAACTCCAGTCTTGTCACTTGATTCATAGACAGGCCAGGTATATGGAGATATGGTTTTAGCACTAAAATCGTCTAGTTATGTTGAAATCCTAGCACATGAGCAATTGAAAATATCAGTTGTTCAATGGCATTTTAAGAAAAGTATAATTTCAGAAATGATGAACAACACTTAAAATTGTTTCAAAAGTGGTTTTAAGATGAAAATCTGACAAAAGTCACAATTCAGTGAGGTGTGTTTTATTTATTTTGTTCATCCTTATCTGCTAATTCCTCCAACAAAGAGAAATAAAGTAACAAACAAAAAAGATTCCTAATATGCCAGGAACCAAAACTCTGTCTTTCCTCTCTCAGAC
>NW_007870831.1:0-588 GCF_000696425.1 Galeopterus variegatus
TGAAACTAATGAAAATAATGACTCATCATACAAAAACCTGTGGAATATGGCAAAAGCAGTAGTAAAGGGGAAATTTATCACATATATGCTTAATTCAGAAGAAAGGACGGGAGGCAAATAAACAACCTAACACTTCACTTTAAAGAACTAGAAAAACAGGAACAATCCATACCCAAAGTAAGTAGACAGAAAGAAATAATTAAGATCAGAACAGAACTAAATGAATTAGAAACCCCACAAATGATACAAAAGATCATTGAAACAAAAAGCTGCTTTTTTGAAAAGATAAATAAAATTAACAAACCATTAGCAAAGCTAACTAAAAAAAAGGGGAGAGAAGGCTCCAATAATGAAAATTAGAAATGAAAAAGTTGATAACACAACCAATACCTCAGAAACAGCATGAATCATTAGAGGTTACAATAAAGAAATATGTGCCAACACATTTGAAAATCTGGAGGAAATGGAAAAATTTCTGGACACACAAACTACCAAAACTGAGCCAAGAAGATGTAGAAAATCTGAACAGAGCAATAACAATGAAAGAGATTGAAGCTATAATCAGCAGTCTCCCAACAAAGAAAAGCC
>NW_007870832.1:0-588 GCF_000696425.1 Galeopterus variegatus
AGTAAGATAATCGATCTACTTAAACTCATCAGACCAAGCCCATCAATCTATGTAAACTCATTAGACGAAGCTCAATGATCTAATTAAACTCATCAAACCAAGCTCTTCGATCTAAGTAAACTCAAGAGACCAAGCTCATCGATCTAAGTAAACTCATCAGTCCGAGCTCATCTATCTAAGTAAACTCATCAGACCAAGCTAATCTATCTAAGTAAACTCATCGGACAGCTGCTAATTGATCTAAGTAAACTCATCAGACCAAGCTCATCTATCTAAGTAAACTCATGAGACCAAGCTAATCGATCTAAGTAAACTCATCGGACTGTGTTAATTGATCTAAGTAAACTCATCAGTCCGAGCTCATCGATCTAATTAAACTCATGAGACCAATCTAATCGATCTAAATAAACTCATCAGACCAAGCTCATCGATCTAAGTAAAGTCATCAGACCTAGCTCATCGATCAGATTAAACTCATCAGACAAAGCTCATCGATCTAAGTAAACTCATGAGACCATGCTACTCGGTCTATGTAAACTCATGAGACCAAGCTAATCGATCAAAGTAAACTCATCAGACCACGCTCAT
>NW_007870833.1:0-588 GCF_000696425.1 Galeopterus variegatus
TACAGACCGGTTCCCGCTCACTGGCTGAGCGAGGCACGGGAGCAACACCGAGGGTTGTGATTCTATTGCCGGTCCCTGGTCCGGTACGGGGGCAACACTGAGGGTTGCGATCCATTGCTGGACACGGAAAAAGACAAAAAGACAAAAAAAAAAAATTTTTTTTTGGTTTTTTTATTTTTGTTGTTTTGGACTGTGGCCAGTACAGGGATCCAAACCCTTCACCCTTAACCTTAGCCTCCACTCTCACCAGCTAAGCTAACTGGCCAGCCCTTATAAAAATTCCTTTAAAGTTTTGCTTTGTAGAGGACACTATTCAGAGAATGAAAAGCCAAATGAGAGATAGAGAAAAAAATACTTTAAATAATATATCTGGCAAAGGATTTGTTCTCAGAATATATAAAGAACTCTCAGAGCTCAGCAGTAAGAAAACAACCTTTTTTTTTTTAGTGAACAAAAGATTTGAACAAACACTTCAGCAAAGAGAATACAAGCATGGCAAACAAGCACATGAAAAGACGTTTAGCAATGTCAGCCTTCATGGAAATATAAATTAATACCACAAGAAAACACCAGTACATACCTATTAGA
>NW_007870834.1:0-588 GCF_000696425.1 Galeopterus variegatus
CGGGACTCATCTGTCTGTTCTAGAACAGCCTCCCCCCTTCCACCAGCCTCAGCTCCAGCCTCGGGCTGCTCCATCCAGGGCACCCTTGGGTTCTGCAGGCAGGTCCCCCAGCCCCGGCCATGCTCTCCTCCCAACGCTCCCATCTCTGGACCCCAGAGCCTCAGTCTCCCTCCTCCCCAGCTCCTGTGCCCAAGTGAGTCTCCAGCCCTGACCCTGAGCCCCTGGCTCAACTGCCTCCTTGACACGTGAGCGGGCATTTTAACAGGAGCTCAACACGTACGTCCCAAAAGGAGGATCCTCGACTCCGCCAAGCCATTCCTTCCTAGTGGGCATCACCCTGCAGAGGGTTGCAGAAGCCGGATCCTCGTGGTCATCCGTGAGCCCCTTCCCTTCACAGCCATAACCTCAGCAAGCCCTGGGCAGCACCTTCGGCTGTCGTGAAAACGTGTCCAGCTCCACATTTCCAGCCCCACCCCCAGTCTGAGCTTCCCACGTGGCCGTGGCCGTGGCCGTCTTTCTTGTGCTCGCGCTCCCCCGTGGTTCCTTCTTCACTGCACACCCAGGGATATTCCTAAAACAATAATTAGG
>NW_007870835.1:0-588 GCF_000696425.1 Galeopterus variegatus
GCGTGTCCTGGAGTCTGCCCTCTGACCCTGGGGTGGCCCTTGCACTAAGCGTGAGCTCCTGTCTCCCAAATGATGTGAGGGACGTAATGAAAGGAGCTTTCCAGCAGCCTCTTCATCCTCATGCAGAACATCCCTGGGCGGTCGATCCCAGCCTTCGAGGCTTGCTAGCACCAGGTCTGCGTTAGTTTCTGCACGAGTTAGTTTCTGTGCCCCGACTCCGCCACGTGGGCTGGGCACCATGGAAGGGGCAGTGCCTGGCTCCAGCCTGCTTTCCCCTGATCAAGCCCACACCTCCCTGCTTCAAGCTTTCGTGGCTCCTGGCTTTGCGCCTCCCTCTCTCATTTGCACCCTCCTCTGTTCTTAGTGGGCTGTTGTCTGCTTCTCTCAACACCAGTTGGAGTCTCCATTCTGCAGAGCCAGCTTCAGCTGACTTAGCAGCTCCTGTCCACTGTTGGGACAGGCCTGCAAGGTCCTTGCTGGAAGGCTCCCCTGGGAGCCCTCCCACACCACAGCTTGCCCTGGTGTCTGAGGTGGAGCTGAAGACCTGGCTATGCCTCAGCTGGCTGAACGTCATTGTTTGACTCACAC
>NW_007870836.1:0-588 GCF_000696425.1 Galeopterus variegatus
ACTATAGAAAATCACCCCCATGACAGTCTAGCCAGAAGGAAATCATGAAGTTCCTTTCTAACAACCTATCTTTTTTGACATACAATCACAATGTGAATCATCCTGCTACAACATTTGATTTAACTAGCATGGCTTAAGAAGTGTAAAAACGCAGTTTCCCTACTGTGTTGTGTCCTCTGTAATGTGTAATTATATCTCCTGAGGACATGTCCACACTTTAGTAGATGCTATATCTGATAAAATTATTGCTTGTTGATCTTAGAAATATAGTCTCTTTGTAGCTTCTCCACTAGTTTGCATAAGCTCTGTCTCCTGTTGGCACAATAGTAATTTTTTTTTCCTTTTTGTCTTTTTTCGTGACTGGCAACGGATCGCAACCCTCAGTGTCGCGCCCGTACCAGACCGGGACCGGCAACAGGATCGCTACCCTCGGTGTCGTGCCCGCACCTCGCTCAGACAGTGAGCCGCCGGTCTGTATGTGGGATCCAAACCCTCAGCGGGAGTGCCGCTGTGCTCCCAAGCGGCGCACTGTAGCAGTGTGCCACCGGGCCGGCCCACAATAGTAAATTTAATATGGTCTCTTTTATT
>NW_007870837.1:0-588 GCF_000696425.1 Galeopterus variegatus
CCATTGAAGAAAGTTTATATCAAGAAACAGGTTGAACATGTTATTTAGATATATGAGGATATATTAGTCAGGTTTCTCAAGAGAAACAGAATCCAAAGTGTCTGCGTGTGTGTATTAAAGAGATTTATTATAAGGAATTGACTCACACAATAATGGAGGCTGAGAAGTCCCAAGATCTGCAGCTGGCAAGCTGAATACCCAGGAGAATTGACAGTGTTCTCCAGTCTGAGTCCAAAGGCCTGAGAACCAGGAGAGCTGATGGTTTAAATTCAAGTCCTAGAGCTGGCAGGCTGGAGACCCAAGAAGAGCCAATGTTAGTTTGAGCCTGAGACAGGAAAAAGGCCAAATGTCCCAGTTCATGCAGTCAAGTCAAAAGAGTTCTCTCCTACTCAGTCTTTTTGTTCTATTCATGTATTCAATTGATTGGGTGAGGCTCACCCACATTAGGGAGGGCAATTGGCTTTATTCAGTTTGCCTATTCAGAGGTTAATCTCATCCAGAAACATCCTTGCAGACAAACCCAGGATAATGTTTGACCAGATATTTGGTCACCCTGTGGCCCAGTCAAGTTGACACATAAAATTAACC
>NW_007870838.1:0-588 GCF_000696425.1 Galeopterus variegatus
CCTTTTACTCTCCAAACTCTCTTGTTTGGATGATATGTTTTATGGTCATCTTGTGCATAATGAATTTCCACTTTAAAGATCTCATGATCAGTTCATTCTCTTCATACTAATGATTCTGGATGTGAATATGTGAATATGAATAAGATATCAGAAATATCTGGGAGGATTTTTTTAAAGTACTCACTCCTGTTCCTTGGAGTCTAACATTTTGGGAAGTGCTGAAGTAGGAGACTTAGCTAACTATGAATATTTAAAAATGCTCCCCTTGTGATTTTTAAACGGTATTCCCTCAGCTCTATCCCAACCTCAATTTGAAAACTCCCATTTTACATCAAAGGCCAAAATTGAATTTATTTTTCAAAAATAATCTGACTTAATCCTCGATTTTTGAGCTTTAGTACCTGAAGCATTAATATTAAACGTTGAGTACATATAAAGACAAATAAATTATCCCACTAGGTTTAGTTTTAATCTTTGCCTCTTTTCTGGAGGTCAATGACATGAGTATTTAATATTTAAGTTTACTAAGTATATACTGTCCAGAAAATGCACATAAGGAAATAAGCCAGGCATAGAAAGAGAAATACC
>NW_007870839.1:0-588 GCF_000696425.1 Galeopterus variegatus
ATGGATTTGTTGAACTGTTTACTTTCATTTCATAGGATGTAAGTGAAGCTGTTAGTAAGTAAGGTACATGGGCCTGTTTGTCTTTGATGACGGAATTAAGCAAATAGGATTTAAAGCAAAAACTTTATTCATTGACACATCAGATAAATATCCAACTGTGAATTGAACTACCACAGGACATGTATGTAAATAGTTCATTTGTCTGATTATACTGATGCATTCAGCAATGGCAGAGCACAATTACAAATGTGCCCCATCACAAGAGTCTTTTGCTCAAATGGCAAGAAGTGAGTCATAAGATTTTCAATTTAAATATGCTTGTGGCATGCTCAATGTGATGCTTACTTGATTTGGTAAAGTTATAAAAAAATACAATTAGATTGCAAAGCCATGGGGAAGATCAGGAGAACTGATGAGGATCCAGAATATATATGTATATATTTTGTGATATTGGTCCTCTGAACTTTCCATTTACAAATAAAATCTATTTGTTAACCCATGGCATGTGACATTATGAGATTTATCCAGAATTCTTGTATATCCAGTACCAGCCCAATTAGAACAAAATTGAAAGAACACACACACACA
>NW_007870840.1:0-588 GCF_000696425.1 Galeopterus variegatus
TCCTAACATTCATATGGAATAACAAAAGACCACAAATAGCCAAAGCAATCCTGAGCAAAAATAAATAAAGCCACAGGCTTCAAATTATACTACAAAGCTATAGTAACCAAAACAGCATGGTACAGGCATAGAAATGGACACTTCAGACCAATGGAACAGAATAGGGAACCCAGAATTCAACCCACAATATTACAGCCAACTGATCTTTGAGAAAGGCATCGAGAATATACATTAGGGAAAGACTGCTTCTTCAATATATGGTGCTGGGAAAAATGGACATTCATATATGGAAAAATGAATCTAGACTTGTACCTCTCACTGTATACCAAAATCAACTCAAAATGGATTAAGTACTTAAATACAGGACTTGAACCTATGAAACTCCTAAAAGGACTGGGCGAAGACTTTATGATTATGAACTCAAATGCTCAGGCAACAAAAAGAAAAAAAAAAAAAAAGCAAACAAACAAAAAAACCAAATACGAGTATATTGAACTGAAAAGTTTCTGCACAGCCAAAGAAACAATTGACAGAATGAAAAGACAACCTACAGAGTGGGAGAAAATATTTGCAAACTATGCATCTGAC
>NW_007870841.1:0-588 GCF_000696425.1 Galeopterus variegatus
TAGGTTAATAATTAAAGTATGAGCCAAAATATACCAGAAACGTCAATTTAAGAAAGTAAGTCTTGTAATTTAAACATAAGAAAAAGATGTACACGGCCTGATGTTGCACTAAATGAAATATTAAAAGTAAATCCATAGTGAGTATAATCATTGACCGTGTACATTGACATAGATGGCACTGAAATGCATAGAGCAAACGAAGACAAAAGCAGAACCACTTGAAATTAAAAACTCCTTTCTAAACAATGTTTGGATCAAAGGGAAAATCGTGACATACAGAAAATTACAATAAGGAAAATGATATATCAAAACTCTAGCACTCAACCAAATTTGTACACAGAGGAATATTCATGACTATAATCATATTTATTATCTAATGAGAAAAAATTAAATAACCTTGTCAATCTTAAAAGTAGATAATTAATAAAACAAACTTAAAGAAAGAAAAGAAAATTTAATCAAGATAAATGATAACAGAAGTGATAAACCAAGCCATTAACTAACACCATCCTCAGTATTTGCTTTTGTTTTGTTTTGTTTTTAATTTTTATTGAATCAAAATTGATTAAACCTATCTTTTGGGTTCAA
>NW_007870842.1:0-588 GCF_000696425.1 Galeopterus variegatus
TTGAGTTTTGCCAGTTTGACTATAAATTGTCTTGGAGAGGACCTTTTGGATTGAATCTGTTTGGGGATCTTCAAGCCTCCTGAATCTGAAGGCCCATGTCTCTCCCTATACCTGGGAAGTTTTCTGCTATTATTTCACTGAGTATGTTCTCAATGCCTTTTCTTTTCTCTTCAGGAACACCATGATTTAGATGTTTGTGCACTTAAGGTTGTCTGCTATCTCTCTTAGATGTTCTTCATTTTTTAAAATTCTTTTTCCCCTTTTTTTTGTCCATCTTAGTTATTTCAAAGAGACTGTCTTCAAGATAAGAAATTTTTTCTTCTGCTTGCTCTAGCCTGATGTTTACGCTCTCAGTTGTGTTTTTTATTTCATTAAATGATTCCTTCAGTTCCATGAGTTCTGCTATATTCTTTTTTAAAGTATTAATCTCTTAGTAAATTTCCTCCTTCCTATCCTCAATAGTTTTGCTCAGTTCATTGTGTCATTTAACTGCAACTTCTTGTATTTCATTGAGTGTCCTTAAGATTTTTACTTGGAATTCCTTTGCAGTCATTTCAAAGGTTTCCTGCTCTATGAGGTCTGGTACTT
>NW_007870843.1:0-588 GCF_000696425.1 Galeopterus variegatus
TTATTTTGTCAATATACAATGTGGTTGATTATTATGACCCATCACCGAAACCTCCCTCCCTAGTTCTCTTATATTCTTTACTCACCACTACCCAATCTCCTCCCCCATCCTCTACTGTCTCTCCTTATCCTCTTATCATCTTCCCATTCTCCAAATATAGTCCTAATTTTGCTTAGATCATTATTCAGTGCTACACTATTATGACTATATAAATGACATTGCCAACTGAGCTGTAGTATATTCTGATTGATTTTACTTTTCTAAATAACTTTTTGTCTTCTCTGAAATTAGTGTCTTTTTTGTTTGATGAGTTAGTTTTGTAGTTACTTATTGCTAATTTATCCCTAGCCTTACCCCAGTTGTGTAAATCTCCACCCAATATATTCCAACACATTTGCTATTCTACCAGTCTTTTTTTGTTGTTGTTGGTGTCGAACCCTGGATTGAACCCTGATTTAACCCTGGACCTCGGTGTTATTAGCTCCATGATCTAACCAACTGAGCTAACTGATGAGCTCAAAGTCATCTTTTTTTTAAAAAAAGATGACCAGTAAGGGGATCTCAACCCTTGGCTTGGTGTTGTCAGCA
>NW_007870844.1:0-588 GCF_000696425.1 Galeopterus variegatus
TACACGACAGATATTGGCAGAGGTGACAAATATGTGTCCCCACTCCAAGAGCCTATTAAATAGGCCAGCACACCCTTCGTGGTCCTTGTTTCTCTATGTGCCTGGAGCAAACCGAAAGGTTGGCACCAAGAACAGGTGAGCCAAGATGACCCACTCATGGCCAGCTGACCCACAGGCGAGAGTAGACAACCATGCTGTAAGCCACCGAGCTTGGGGGTTGTTTGTTACACAGTACTATTATAACTCCTGCTGACTAATACACCAGGTGGCCACCTCATTGGACTGAGAGTGCTTCAAAACTTTGCAGCTCAGTGCAGATGAGAGAATCTGTTAATGGTGACAGCGTTGGGTCCAAAGATAGCTTGGAGGGATAGAAAAGCTTGAGATATAGGTTCAACTCTGGAAATTGTGAGGTTTTGGTTAATGGACCCCACTTCTTTGAGCCTATGCTGTTAAGAGAGAATGGAATAACACTTATGTTTGCTTCTGTTTAACTTGTGGACAAAGACTTACAGGCTGGTACCCCCCAAAAAGAAAGAAAGAAAGAAAGAAAATCCTCTTTTGCAACCCAGAACTCATTGTTCAGTA
>NW_007870845.1:0-588 GCF_000696425.1 Galeopterus variegatus
TTAATGAAATGGAAATATATGTAATAAATAGAAAAGTGAAAAAAACAGAAAAATATTGGAAAAAAAGAATATAAAGTAAAGGTGAAAGAAATTAAGTTATTATACTGAATATACTAGACTGAGTTCTCCTTTTTAAGTATAGACTGCTAGGCTGACTTAAGAAAATAAAACCCAGTTATATACTTTCTACAAGCAATACTTAAACCAAGTGATAAAGGTTAAGAATAAAGGCATGGGTCAAGGGATTAATGAAAATAAAAATAAAGCAGTGTTCATTGCAGTATTAGTCACAATAGCCAAAATATGGAATCAACCTAAGTGTTCATTGATGATAAGTAGATAAATAAAATGTGATATATATTAAATATATATCACATATTAAATATTGTTCATCCTTAAAAAAGAAGAAAATTCTGTTATTGGTGACAATGTGAATGAACCTGAGGATACTATGTGAAGTAAAATAATCCAGGCACCGAAAAACAAATACTGCATAATCTCTCTTATATTTGGAATCTGTAAAAGTATCTCATAGAATTAGAGAATAGAATGGTTTTTGCCAGGAACTGGGGGGTAGGGAAAGTGGGG
>NW_007870846.1:0-588 GCF_000696425.1 Galeopterus variegatus
TCAGTTTCCTCAGCTGTAAAATGAGGAGCACAGTGTAAATTATTTGTAATGCCACTTCATTTATATCATTCTATGGTTTGCAACTTTGCACTTATCTCTTCTAATGTTTGTTTCTTACCCCATCTTAACGATTTTTTACAATTTTAAGAGGGACAAAATTATTTGGAAGATAACCCCCCGATGTGTTATTCAGGGTAAAATTCTGTTTTGGTTGCAGTACACTTAAGACGCTTAGCCTTCCTCCTGGAAGGAGTAAGAATGTTGGTGGCCATTTTGAAACAGTGGATTTTCTGCTCACATGAGTCACATTTTATCCTCATATGAACAAAGAGAGGACTATTTAATCATTCAATGTCTACTAGGCTAAATGAATAATTTAGCTCTAATTTTTAGGTTATGGATTTTCCTGTTCAAAATGATTCTGTGTCTCAGGTCAAATAATTGCATGTTCTCAGAAAGCTAGTGTGTGGATAGAATTGTGGCCCCTGAAATTACAGAAAGTGTGCTCCTTCTAATAATAGCCTCCTTATTTTAAATTCCACATTTCTTTGGAAACTTCCTGTTATTTAATGCTTTTTTTTTTTTTTT
>NW_007870847.1:0-588 GCF_000696425.1 Galeopterus variegatus
ACTCCCAAACTTGTCACTGTTGGAGTAGCCAAGGCTCTACCCCAGGACCTTTCCCCCACTCTCTCACTCCTTGGAGATACCACCCCATGCCGTGGCTTTAGGTATCCTCTGTAAGCTGATGACTGCATGTGTATGTCTCTAGCTCAGAAAACTCCAACGAAGTGTGGAGTTTCTACTTAATGCCTGCAACTGGCTACCAAACAGACATTGCAGAAAAGCCCCCCGATATTTTCTCCATCCAACCTGCCTCTGGCTCCCCGCCCACAAAGTCTGCTCCATTTCAGTTAGTGAGGGTCCCTGTTATCAGGACAAACCTAAGAAGGATCCTCCATGCCTCTCTGTCTCTCACACATCCAATCTCTCCACATATCTACTCTGATGGTCTCAGCATCTTCTACCCCCTCGTCCAGGCCCCTCTGACGTCTCACCTGGACCACTGCACTAGCTGCTGACCCAGGTCTACAGGACTTACGGTCTCATCATCCACCCCCAGTCTGTCTTCAGTGCAGTAGCCAGTATGTCAGGTCATTTACCTCTTCTAGACAAAACCCTCCGCTGTTCTCATTTCATGCAGAGGAGAAGCCAATA
>NW_007870848.1:0-588 GCF_000696425.1 Galeopterus variegatus
TTACGTATGTGTATAAAACATTGGTGGTTAAAGAGTCAGTCTATTTAAAAAGTGAATATTTATACAATTTAAATTAAAAAAGTAAAATACACATTCTTTTTAGATAACTGTATGCATATCATATAGAATGTATTTAATATTTATTTCTTGACTATCAAATTTGACCAATATAAAATCAATAAAAATTCAGTCATCTTTTTAATTCTGCCTGGTCATCACAAAGAAGCTGCTGCCAGGTTTGCCATACTGCCATAAACAATTATAAAACTGTACAAAATACATACAGAAAAATTTTTTAGACATTAGAAATCAGGCATAGCAGGACACTGATTTCTGAGATAGTAGAAACGAATAAAATGAGCTCAGTGGTTTGCTGGTGAAACAACTGGCTTGCATATACACACACGCCCCAAAACTAAAACCAAACTAACAACAAACATGCCATCGTCTTTAGTATTTGCCTTTTAAAATGCTTACATCTTTGTTGTATATAAGCTTCCAATCGATGTCCCTGAACACAGAGTGATGCATACAGTCAGGTCTTAAGGAATGTTATGAGCAGTGCTCAGTGCAGGACTGAGTGAGCTC
>NW_007870849.1:0-588 GCF_000696425.1 Galeopterus variegatus
CTATTTGGTCAGTGCTTGCAAAGATCAGAGGATCTAGGCATGTGGGCAGGACTAGGGTGCTACTCTGTTCATGGGGAATACTTCCTTCATCGAATACTCTCTCAAGCAAAGAGAGCAAACTATCTGAGTAAAATAAGTAAAAACAAGCATTTTTCAGCATGCCATTAGGGTCTGAGGCTGGTTTTATGACTGTTACTCTCTTGATTCAGGTCCCCTGGCTGGCCTGTCTCTTTTTCTTGCCTGTTTTAGTCCTGACTCAGGATAAAAACTTTTCCAAATAGTGAAGATTACTACTACTTATGAAATCCAAGGTTCTAGAATACACAGCTTCAACCAAAATACAATTATGGGCTCCTAATGGCTTTTTAGATGTGAATATTACTGAAACATAAGTTAATCAGAATTTTTTTGAAGTTTAAAATGAAATCTCTTTTTTTAACAAACATTGTTGAAACACCTGGATGTCCACATGCAAGAGAATGAAGTTGAACCCCCTACCTCACACCATTTACAAAATTAAATATTCTTAATTTCTCTGGGGTTCATGAACTGCTTACTGATTATATTACTGAATTTCTGCTTTCAAAA
>NW_007870850.1:0-588 GCF_000696425.1 Galeopterus variegatus
TTAAGTGAACTGCTACTGCGTAAAGGCACCCCTGTCTCTTTGCCTACTTCTGGTGCTTCCCCTCAGCCTTTCTTAGGTGTTTTCTTTGGGATTCTCCAACAACAAAGGTATCCAAATGCTTTTTTTTTTATGTAAATGTAAAACAGAAAGGATGGTATGACATGAAAGATTCAAGTTAATTCCCTAAATTCATGAAGAATTGTGTATGAACTCAGATAAAACATTGCCTTATAAGTGGTATTATACCATATTAAATCAAATATTATGTCAATATAAAATATAGAATTATCTTCCATATATTTGCATAATGTAATATAATTTATATATTTTTAAATATAAAGTTTAGTCTACAGGTTAGGAACCAATATTTGGCCTATATATTTTTAAATATAAAGATTAGTCTACAGGTTAGGAACCAATATTTGGCAACTCTAATATCTTAAGCAACACTGAGAATATTTAGCCCTTGGTTATAGAGGAAGAGATGCTATTCTCTCTGGAATTAGAAGACTTTTATATTGAGTAAATAATTCTATGTTTACTTCACAAAATACTTTAAATATATGATCTCATTAAATATTAAAAAAA
>NW_007870851.1:0-588 GCF_000696425.1 Galeopterus variegatus
GAATTAGAAATGTTCTGAAAAACTCATGTGTTGAAGGAGGGAGGTAAACAGATGATAATACGACATGGCACTATAATACAGGTAGCAAAAGGTCACGGCGCCACTCCATCTACCTCAAGAAAGACTTCACAGAGTTGAGCACCTGAGCTGGGATTATCTCTGTTTAGCTCATCTTTATATATATCCTCAAGATCTGGAACAGTGACTGATAGATAGTAGGTTCTTATAAATATTACGAATGAATATCAAGAGAAGAAATGGAAAAGGAGGTGTTCTAGGCAGACAGGGCAGCATACTCGAAAGTCCAGTTATATGAAAGAGCGTGACAGAGTAACAAAACAAGAGAAAAGTGTGGATGAATTATAGGACACTACATCCCCCAGAAACTGCTATCATAGGAGGCAGCCATTGAATGCTCTAATGCCAGGGGCCTTTCCATATCCCACTCCCAGGACACCATGGAGTGTTTGTCCCATATAACCAGATTCCTTCTTTCCAGAGCCTGCTTACAATACACTATAAACTATACATTACCTGGTCTCTCCATATCCCACTAGAATTACTTTAAAAAAACACAGCAAAAATGTC
>NW_007870852.1:0-588 GCF_000696425.1 Galeopterus variegatus
TGTTCTGAAGTGTTTCCCCTGTGGTTTCTTCTAGAAGTTTTGTAGTTTTGGGTCTTGCCTTTAAGCCTTTAATCCATTTTAAGTTGATTTTTGTATAGGGTGAGAGATAGGGGTCTAGTTTCATTCTTCTACATATAGATCCCCAGTTTTCCCAGCACCATTTATTGAAGAGACTGTCCTTTCCCCAATTTATGTTCTTGCTGCTTTTGTTGAAAATCAGTTGGCTGTAGGTATGTGGATTTATTTCTGCATTCTTTATTCTGTTCCATTGTTCTATGTGTCTGTTTTTGTGCCAGTACCATGTTGTTTTGATTACTATAGCTTTGTAGTAGAATTTGAAGTCAGGAAATGTGATGCCTCCCACTTTATTCTTTTTGTTCAGGATTGTTTGAGCTATTTGCGGTCTTTTGTTGTTCTTTTGAATTTTTTTTTTTCTATTTTTGTGAAGTGTGTCATTGATAGTTTGATGGAGATTACATTGAATTTGTAGATTGCTATAGGTAGTATGGTCATTTTGACAATATTGATTCTTCCAATCCATGAACTTGGGATGCCTTGTCTTTCCTTTTTTTTTTTTTTTTTTTTTTT
>NW_007870853.1:0-588 GCF_000696425.1 Galeopterus variegatus
TAGTAGATTTTAAGTCGTTTCACTACACAAATGACAAGTATGTGAGGCAATGCATATGTTAATTAGCTCGATTTAGTCATTCCACAATGTATATGTATTTCAAAATATGTTGCACAAAAAACTAACACTTTGCCATAATTGTTTTATATATTTATTAATATTTATCTATGTGTATATACATTTTTCTGAACCTTTTGGTGGTTATACATTTAATGATATTTTACCTATGTATAAATCAGCATGCATTTCCAAAATAGGACATACTCCTATATAACACAATACTAATATCCTACGTAAAATATAATAGTATTTTTCTAATATCTAACATGCAATTCATACCCAAATTCCCCACATGTCTGCCAATATGTCTGTTAAAACTTTTGTTTTCATTTATGGTTCAAAAATTTTCACACATGGCATTTTGTTATGTCCTTTTAGTCTTTTCATAATCTACATTAAACCCCCACCTTTTTACTCTTTCAAAAGACAGATTTTTGAAGACAGTAAATCTGTTTCTGTTAGAATTGCCCACATACTGGATTTACCTAATTGTTTCCTCATGATTTCATTTGACTTCTCCTAAAAAAA
>NW_007870854.1:0-588 GCF_000696425.1 Galeopterus variegatus
AACTGAGCAAAACTATGCAGGATATGAAAGAGGAAATTTATACATAGATTAATACTTTATAAAAGAATGTAACAAAACTCATGGAAATGAAGGGGTCATTCAATGAAATAAAAAATACAACTAAGAACTTAAGCAGCAGACTAGAGCAAGCAGAAGAAAGAATTTCTGATCTTGAAGACAGTCTCTTCAAAATAACTCAGGATGACAAAAAAAAAATGGATAAGAAACAAATGAAAGAAATCTAAAAGAGATAGCAGACAACTTTAAGTGAACAAACATCCAAATCACGGGTATTCCTGAAGGGGAGAAGAAAGAAAAAGGCTTCTCAACCAAAACTCTGCAGGCCAGAATAGAAGGAAATGATATATTCAAAATACTAAAAGGAAATTTAAAAAGATTAAACAAACAAACAAACAAACAAAAACAAAACAAACAAAAAAACCCCCTGCCAACCAAGAATACTATACCCAGCAAAGCTATCCTTCACAAATGAAGTAATGAAGGAGAAATAATGTATTTCCCAGACAAAAAAAAAACTATGAGAGTTCACCACTACATGACCACCCCTACAAGAAATCCTCAAGGGAG
>NW_007870855.1:0-588 GCF_000696425.1 Galeopterus variegatus
GTGATAGGCAACTAGCTTTTATTAGCCTAAACTAAAAACAAATTGATTAGAAATATCTCATATGGCTAAGCCATTTTATAAGGGCTTTTTAAAAAAAATTAGTAAAGAATTCTACAAGTTTTTTCCTTCTTGAAAGATCACAAAAGTGAAATATGCCTAATTAATTTTGGATCCCAATGTGCCTATTCTAGTAGCAACATTTCTCTTGCATTACTGTTGACTGTGGTTGCATTAGTTTTGGAGTAAGTGAATAATTAATGATAGTTGATTAATGAGATAATGATTGTGTTTTGAAAGGATTCGGATGGGTGAAGGAGGCCATAGGGATCTCTGTTTTTGTGCCGTTGGCACAGGACTCCACGTTTTAGTGCTGATGATTACGTCCTTTGAATACTCACTGTCAGGTTGAATGAGAGGGTGTGGTGAATGAAGCTTGTATGAGAGTCAGTTGTTCTTTAGAAAGATGTAGACCTGAAGCGTTTTACCTCAAAGTGGTCTGTAGTAAGTTACTGCTTCTTAGGAATACTAAATTAGTTCTATCATCTTTTTGTGGGGAACTTGGTAAACAGCTTGATATGTATAGAATAG
>NW_007870856.1:0-588 GCF_000696425.1 Galeopterus variegatus
AGAGAGTAATGTCCCAAATGTCCCCATTTCTAATAGGGGTACAAATCTTATATACCAGTGTTTATGAGAGAAAGAAGGTGGGGGGAGATACAAGCCCCAGAACAATGGCCTGAGACCAGGTTTCTCTGAAGTTTCTGGAAGGAGGTGCTGTCACAGGTGAAAGAAGGAAGTCCAAAGTTAAAGTTAAATAGAGACGTCTTGTCTGCCAGTGAAAATACTTCAGGTAATCTCACAGCTGCTCTCAGAAAGAATATCCAGTAGCCAAAGGAAGGAGTCTCAGAGGAAGCCTTGGTGTTTGCATTTACAAATGTAATTTTCTTTCCACAAAGAAACAGCCTCCTAGTCAATCTTGTTTTTCCAGTCTATCTGAATTAGCCATCTTGAAATATGTCAAATAAATATATTTGAGGGCCAAAATATTCTTCTTTTCCACAACCTGAAAATTTCTATTCTTTAGAAATTTTTTGTGCTCCGAGGGAGAGGTCGTGCAGAAGGCAGCATGGATGAGCAAATGGCAAACTAGGGCTATAGGGACAAGGTAAGGCAGGAATGCTGATTACTCTTACTGGGAAAAGTATCTGAGCTCAT
>NW_007870857.1:0-588 GCF_000696425.1 Galeopterus variegatus
GGCTGCATGGGGCTTCCAGGCCTCATTGAGGATTTTGATCTTTGTCCTGTGAATAGAGAAGCCACCAAAAGGTTTTAGGTGGGGAAGGTGAAAAAATCAGATTTAGTACACAACCCAGTCTTCACAGTAGACGACAGACATGAGAGCAAAAGAGGAGGAGGGAGACTGTTCTCTGAGGCCATCACGTCGGATGGGGTGGTGGCAGCCTGAAGACGAAGGGGTGGGAATGCGGGCGAGATGGAAGGCGGGAGGACCTCCAGACGGTGGGAAGATGGCAGGCAAAGAGGACATGTGATGGCACAAAGGTTAAGTGTGCCCAACCGAATGCATGACAAGAAGGCCTGCCGGGGATGGGGGCCCTGGAAAGAGACGAGGTCAGGGTAAATGGGCCCCGGACACCTCCACAGGCTCCCACCCACATGTCTTGTGAGCCCACCACTCCTTCTGCAAGCTTTTGTGACATCTCCACTTTATAAGTTACCCCAATATTCACTCCTGACAGCATATGAGAATCCCCAGGTACAAACCAGGGAATACCAATAACATAACTGGAAAGAGCTTTCACTTTCTGCATCTATAATTTAAGGG
>NW_007870858.1:0-588 GCF_000696425.1 Galeopterus variegatus
AAACCTCTCAGTAAATATGAGTCTGGGAGGTGGTTTTAGTCAGGCCATCTCCTTCAGATTTACTGGGAAGATGGGCAGCCTAACATCTCCTCCGGGTGACCAGTCATGAATAAAGCTACCTTTTCTTTTCACCAACATTTGGCTTTCAAGTCTTTTGTTTCTGTTTGGCAGCAGGCAGCTGGACTTGGATTCAACACCAATTGCCTTTATCATTTGACCCAGACGTTTCAGCGTCAGTCATCCAGTCCATAAAGGGAGGTCATGTCCTGCACAAACTTGACATGTCTGCTGATGTTGTCCACCCAGCTCTAAAGATCAGATGTTCCCTAGAATGCAATGAGAGGGGCCCTAGAATCCTGACATTCCTTGGTTCTGTCTCCCACCCCTATGGGAGCCTATAGAAGGAGGGCCCTAGGAGATTATAGTTGCCACTGTATTATATAATTGGCTGGGGATCCTGTATGGGTACTGTGGTGGCCTGAACTGCAAACCCAGCCCCAGGACATGCACTCTGAAGGGGGAAAAATAAAGAATGGTTGGGAATATAGATATTAGGATTTTGCAGGTGTAGCCTAATCAGGCAGCTGC
>NW_007870859.1:0-588 GCF_000696425.1 Galeopterus variegatus
GAAGCTGCAAGGCAATGAAGGGCTGGAAGAGGGGAGACCATCCAAGGGGCAGGAAGAGGGCCCAGGAGAGTCCAAAGTCACAGGGCCTACCTGGTTTCTTTCAGGGAATCCAAAGGTGAGAGGCTGATGCTTTTTTTCAGCAGGCAGAGGAAAGCATGGATAGAGATGGGCACTAGGGCTGGAGTCTACATGGCACCAGTGACCCCTGCATCTCTAGAGAAGCCAGATGGCAGGGGCTCATGGAGAGAACAGTGAGAGATGAGAGGCTGTGGGCAGAAACGCAATACTCGTGATGGCTGACTGCGAGGCAGTGCAGCAGAAAGCAGCACAGACAGCTCAGTACTGGGGGCAGGCAAGCTCCTCATCTCTTGAGAAATGAGTGTATAAGAGATGCCACTTAGAATGCCTTTCTGTAAACATTTTTTAAAAAGTAACATACCTAAAAAGGTCATCTGCTGAAAGACAGAGTAGTAGAAATTAAATGCAGGGGGCCGGCCCGGTGGCACACTGGAGAGAGCGCCGCTTGAGAGCGCGGCGGCGCTCCCACCGAGGGTTTGGATCCCATGTGGAGACTGGTTCCCGCTCACT
>NW_007870860.1:0-588 GCF_000696425.1 Galeopterus variegatus
TAAGGCAAGTGTTGTGTGCTGCAAGTGAAAATCTGATTAGAAGGAGAACTTTTTCCCAGACAGTATGTCTTGTTCTTCAGTTCTGTTGCACTTAAGCTGATTATTTTTTTACTTAATCATTTTGTAAAAAATAGGCAATATGTGGCAAGAATATAGAGATGAACTTGAAAATGTATTTTAGAGCCGGCCCTGTGGTGTACTCGGGAGAGTCCGGCGCTTGGGAGCGCAGCGGCGCTTCTGCCACGGGTTCGGATCCTATACAGGACTGGCCGGTGTGCTCACTGGCTGAGCGTGGTGAGGGTGACACCACACCACGGGTTGCGATCCCCTTACCGGTCACACACACACACACACACAAAAAAAATGTATTTTACTATTACAGCTGTTGTAGAAATTATTTTGAGACCTGTTAACTATCCTCAGTAGCTTTTTTTTTTTTGCAGCTGGCCTGTATGAGGATCTGAACCCTTGACCTTGGTGTTAACAATGCTACACCCTAACCAATTGAGCTAACAGGCCAGCCCTAATTGTTTTTTTTTTGTCTTTTGTCTTTTTCCGTGTCCGGCAACGGATCGCAACCCTCAGTGT
>NW_007870861.1:0-588 GCF_000696425.1 Galeopterus variegatus
GTACTGGCATAAAAACAGACACTCAGACCAATGGAACAGAATAGAGAACCCAGAAATCAATTTACATACTTATGGCCAACTGATATTTGACAAGGACAACAGGAGCATACATTGGAGAAAGGACTGCCTCTTCAATAATGGTGCTGGGAGAACTGGACATCCATATGTAGAGGAATGAAACTATACTTGTACCTCTTGACATAACAAAATCAACTCAAAATGGATTAAAGGCTTATATACAAGACCCAAAACAATAATGCTACTAAAAGAAAATATAGTGGAAACACTTCAGGAAGTAGGGCTGGGCAAAGACTTTATGAACAAGACCCCAAAAGCACAGACAGCTAAAGAACAAATAGGCAAATGAGATTGTATCAAGCTGAGAAGCTTCTGCACAGCAAAAAAAAAAA
The DNA here is from genome assembly GCF_000696425.1 of Galeopterus variegatus. Taxonomy (NCBI): domain Eukaryota; kingdom Metazoa; phylum Chordata; class Mammalia; order Dermoptera; family Cynocephalidae; genus Galeopterus; species Galeopterus variegatus. The sequence goes on from NW_007870861.1 coordinate 411, forward strand.
CAGTCTACAGAGCGAAAAAACAACCTACACAATGGAAGAAAATACTTGTAAACTACACATTTGACAAAGGATTAATATCTAGAATATACAAAGAACTCAAGCAACTTAACAGTAAAGTAATGAGTAACCCAATTAAAAAACAGGCAAAGGGTGCCTGATGTGGGAATGAAGGCTGTCA
>NW_007870862.1:0-588 GCF_000696425.1 Galeopterus variegatus
GTGATAGGCAACTAGCTTTTATTAGCCTAAACTAAAAACAAATTGATTAGAAATATCTCATGTGGCTAAGCCATTTTATAAGGGCTTTTTAAAAAAAATTAGTAAAGAATTCTACAAGTTTTTTCCTTCTTGAAAGATCACAGAAGTGAAATATGCCTAATTAATTTTGGATCCCAATGTGCCTATTCTAGTAGCAACATTTCTCTTGCATTACTGTTGACTGTGGTTGCATTAGTTTTGGAGTAAGTGAATAATTAATGATAGTTGATTAATGAGATAATGATTGTGTTTTGAAAGGATTCGGATGGATGAAGGAGGCCATAGGGATCTCTGTTTTTGTGCCGTTGGCACAGGACTCCACGTTTTAGTGCTGATGATTACGTCCTTTGAATACTCACCGTCAGGTTGAATGAGAGGCTGTGGTGAATGAAGCTTGTATGAGAGTCAGTTATTCTTTAGAAAGATGTAGAACTGAAGCGTTTTACCTCAAAGTGGTCTGTAGTAAGTTACTGCTTCTTAGGAATACCAAATTAGTTCTATCATCTTTTTGTGGGGAACTTGGTAAACAGCTTGATATGTATAGAATAG
>NW_007870863.1:0-588 GCF_000696425.1 Galeopterus variegatus
TTTTCTTTATCCATTTACCCATCGATAAACATTTTGGTCGGTTCCATACCTTGGCTGTTGTAAAAAGTGAACATGAGAGTGCAGATACTGACTGCATTCCCTTCAGATATATACCCAGAAGTGAAATTGCTGAATTATATAGTAGTTCTATTTTTAACTTTTTGAGGATCCTCCATATTCTTTTCCATAATGGCAGTACCAATTTACATTCCCACCAACAGTATACACATATTCTCTTTTCTCCAAATCCTCACCAATACTTATCTTTTATCTTTTTGATAATAGCCATCCTAACATGTGTGAGATGGTATCTCACTGTGGTTTTGATTTGTATTTCGCTGGTGATTAGTGATGTTGAGCACCTTCTCCTGTACCTGTTAACCATTTGTATATCTTCTTTGGAAAAATGTCTATTCAAGTCCTTTGCCCATTATTTAATCAGTTTATCTGTTTTCTTCCTGTTGAAATGAGTTTCTCATTTTTTTTTAATATTAACCCCTTATCAGATGTACAGTTTATAAATATTTTCTCCCATTCTGCAGGTTGTCTCTTTGCTCTATTGTTTTCTTTGCTACACAGAAGCTTTTT
>NW_007870864.1:0-588 GCF_000696425.1 Galeopterus variegatus
TCATCACCTCCAAATCTTATTCATCCACTCGCACTTCATTTATTCTCTTCTCTTTTCCCTATATTTTATTATATTTGTTACATCATTTGATATTTGACATGGTGATAGGATTATTTACCATCTGAATCAGGGCACAGAGTAAACAGGAGAACAATTCGTAACTACATGGGGGAAACACTAACATGGAAATTGTGGCTATTCTGGAGAGAGATGGCATGGATGTAATGGAGGAAAGGCAGAACTTAGTTTCATTCCTTGCTCTACCACTTTGTAGTGATGTGATGGTGGAAGAAGTCATTCAACTGCTTCCAGGCCAAGTTTTCTATCCATCAGTTGAAATAGTTGATGTTACAGGTCAAAGCCTTACTTTAGTTGTTGTTATTCTTATTATTTAATTTTTTTCTTACTAGAACTATCAGACCCTCCATTCTACTTATATAAAGGGTCTTCAAAAAGTTCATGGAAAGATTCATACTATCTTTTAATTCAATTTTTCCTTGAATTTTTTATTTTTTATTTTTTTTTGTATTTCTTTTTTTTTTTGAATTTTTATTTTGTCAATATACAATGTAGTTGATTATTATGTCC
>NW_007870865.1:0-588 GCF_000696425.1 Galeopterus variegatus
GGGAGCGCCGCCGCGCTTCCCAAGCGGCGCACTATCCAGTGCGCCACTGGGCTGGCCCCTGTATGAGATTCTTCAGGCACAATGATTCCCATCTCCAAATTCTTCAGTATTTACCAGTCTGTCTGATATCCAGACTTTGATGTGTGTCTGTCTTGTGTATCCACCACAGGAATTACCATGTTGCACAGAGTATTTAAGGGAAATAAAAGCTCTTTCCAGTCCAAGTCTCCTTCCAGCTCAGTGCTCAGGGATTTCGTCACTCTGCTTCTCTAAGCTGGCCACCACGTACTGCACCTGGTATGTTCTAAGCTCCCATCTTTTCTTCCGGGCTGACTCCGAAAAGGAATGCCTTGGTTGCAAGGGCTGTCTGCTAATATTTATGAGAAACAGACAGGAGATAGTAATAGGAAACTACTTAGAAGACTGAGGGTAGGTACAGAGATTTAACATGTTTTTAGTGTCTTATAGGCATGCTGCCTGGTTAATAGCTCCTGACTAGCTTTTCTTTTGCTTTTTCTTTTTTTCGTTTCCTTTCCATTCCCTTTTCCCTCCTTTCCGTGTTCCCCCTCTTGCTGGTATGCAGATTCC
>NW_007870866.1:0-588 GCF_000696425.1 Galeopterus variegatus
TGTATAAATGGATTTGTGTGTGCACGGGTAGAAATTCACCAGGGAAAGCTAAATATCCACATAGATTTGGAGAAACCTGGCTTCCGTTGGATAGGTCTGTATTTAGTTACATAAATTTACTCCCTTTTAAAATAATTAATCGCATTATCTATAAGGGGGAAAAAGATCTATTGGATTTTATTTTTACATTAGCTAATAAATAACATTGTGATATGAATTTACTGTAATTGGAAGTGGGTGGAAGGAATGCTTTTTTTGGCTATTACTTTTTTGGGGAAAGCTGAAGCAGGTTGTGAAGTGGAGGTAGGTTTAATCACACAGGACATCAATATGTGTTTCAGAACTCTAGATATTTCATTAAATTAATTTTTTTCAAGTACGTCTTATTTAAAATTTGTAATGGAAGAATATAGTCTTACCATTGATTCTCATTAACAGTCACCCTGTGACAGTTGATTTATATTTGATTTTTTTTGTAGGGGAACTTCACTTGAGTATTAATCGTAAAAAAAATACACTAAATAATAAAAAAAAATAAATTCTAGATCCAAGTTGATCACTAACTTGCTGTGCACACCTGGACATAAC
>NW_007870867.1:0-588 GCF_000696425.1 Galeopterus variegatus
TGAACAGAGTAATTCAGCTGTACTGAATCAGTTTTTGTATTCAATTTCAGTGATCTGGTAAACTGGGGATAAAATGAAGACTCTATGTAAGGTATCTGGTTTGATTTTCTTTTTGATTTATAATGTTTATGTAAAGGGGCAAGCCAAGAAGATCCTTCCGACCAAACTTGAAGACTGACTCAAATAATTACTGAGATTGAATTTCAGTGTATTTTATAAAAAATATTACTTTCATAGAAGTGAAGAGATACACAATGGTGGTTACAATGGTAGAAATACATATTGCCAATAAAATGTTAGCAAGAGATTTAAAAATGACTGTACAGCACCGCATCAGAGAATTGTGTTAACAGAAAAAATGATTAACATTATTTTTCCATAGAAATGAAATCCTTATATCTTTTTTAGAGGCAAATGGGGGGAAAGTGCTTTTTCCCCTAAGTCCTACCAAATGATTTCCTGACATGGAGCAAAAGACAGTAAAAAAATGACAGAGTTAAAAAAAAAAAAGACATTCATGCATTTACGCCACCATTAGTCTCTAACTCTAATATAAGGCAGATCATTAATCTTCTGCAGAACTATGAC
>NW_007870868.1:0-588 GCF_000696425.1 Galeopterus variegatus
TCAGTAGTCTGGGTCAATCACCCTAGCCCAACACTGTAACTCCTTTCTTGGCCTATTGACTCAGAGGCATGAAGAGCCCAAAGCTTCTGGGTGGCAGACTTAACTTCCAGCTCACTGGGATCATTTTTGTGTCTCCTGATGAAAGCGTTTCTCCCACTGGAGCCAAGACCTCTACATCAGCAGAGCATAGTCACAGGGACAGAAAACAAAAATTTTACTGGTGGGTGCCTAGGAGTAATGGTGAATGGTGCCACTTCTGTTTCCACCCCTTGATTCCTGGACCTGTGAATCCTGGCTATGGGAGAAACAATAACATATATTGGGCACTGATTTAGAGCATATACAGCTGTTGAACCTTGCCCCAGACCTGTAGGGTATTGTCACCTAGCTGGTGCTATAACTATAACTTCAAAAGGCCATTACATCATTTTATCAGACCAGCTGCTTCAGGATGACAGGGAACATGGTAAGACCAGTGAATTCCATGAGCATGAGCCCATTGCCACACTTCCTTGCCTGTGAAGTGAATTCTTTGGTCAGAATTAATGCTGTGTGGAATACCACAATAGTGGGTAAGGCATTCTGTGA
>NW_007870869.1:0-588 GCF_000696425.1 Galeopterus variegatus
TACAAAGAAATGACAATATTTGGGTGATGAGTATGCTGATTACCCACACTTGATCATCACATGTTATAAACATGGATTCAAATCCGGCGGTGGCCCGGCTGAAACCGAGCTGACGTGGGGGATGGCGAGGACAGCGCTTGTCACAGGCCCGTGCGGGGGAGAGGGGGCTCGGAACCACGTGGCGGAAGTGACATCACAAAGGGGCCTGGTTACCAGGGTGCGCGCGGGGGACGCCTGAGGCCGGTGGGCACCAGTGCTCCCCGGCTCCCCACACGGCCGGCTGTGCCGTGTCTGCTGCTGTCGCCGGGGCCGTTTCTCATTCCCGACAGAACGCAGAGCTCTCTCAGCTGCTGGTTGTGGCCTGGCTAGGCCGTGGCTACCGTGGCCACAGCCAGAGCAGACTCGGCGCCATGAGGGTCCCGCGGGCTGCCCCTCAGCTGTCCTTGGGGCTGGTCCTGGGAAAGCTATGCAGGACTGTGGCAGCATTGCCTGAAGACCTCAGACCAGACCCTGGTTTTCCTTGGGAACTGGTGACATGTGTGGCTCTTACTGGATTCTTGATTCTCTTGTTTTTGTGGAGAAGTGTTC
>NW_007870870.1:0-588 GCF_000696425.1 Galeopterus variegatus
TTTAGGTTTTCTTTGATTTCATTCACCATCATTTTCCAATTTTCAGTATACAGATCCTTTACGTGTTTTGGTAAGTACATATCTATGTATTTCATTTTCTTTGAGTCATTGTATGTGGTTTTGTGATTTAACTTCAGCTTGCACATGCTCATTGGTAATAAGTAGAAAACTAATAAATTTTAATGCTGACCATAGATCCTGCAAACTTTCTGAGCTTATTTATTATTTTAGGAGTTTTTATTTATTTGTTTTGTTTTAGATTCCTTTGGATTTTTCCACTGACAATCATGACATCTGCAAGCAAAGACAGTTTACTCCTTTTCCAGTGAGTATGCTTTCAATATCCTTTACTTGCCTTATGCAGTGGATAGAATTTCCAGTATTATGTGAATAAGAGCAATGAGGGCCGATATCCTACTTTATCTTAGGGGAAAACATTTAGGTTTTCATCATTAAGTAATATGTTAACTGTAAGTTATGTGTAGATACTCTTTATCAAGTTGAGAATATTTCTCTGTAATCATAATTTGGTATGAGTATTTCTTATAATGTGTACTGAAGTTTGTCAATTGCTTTTACTAAGTTAGT
>NW_007870871.1:0-588 GCF_000696425.1 Galeopterus variegatus
CGGGAACCAGTCTCCACATGGGATCTGAACCCTCGGCAGGAGCGCCGCCGTGCTCCCAAGCGGCGCACTCTCCAGTGCATCACCGGGCCAGCCCTCATGCCAAAGATTTCACTTGGGTTCCAGTGTTGAATTCTAGGAAAGTGGGCTAGACCCTTACACTGTGTCTGCCAGTGTGATTTAGAATCAAGGCAGACCATTGAAAGTTGACATTAGTGTATGTTCCCCAGTTTAATGTGCACTCATTTGTGTGTGTGTGGTGTGTTTTGAAGGATACTTAAATTGGTAGTTTGGATTCTTGATTTTAATCCTTATATCCTGAGGTCAAACTTGTATAATATAAGAGAGTGTTCTACAGTAAGGGACTGATAGTTTTTTTCTTGCAGTTTTGGATTATCCTATTATTTTGAGTTAATATTCTGGCAGATAAAAAAATGAAATAGCTAAGCTAGGGATTCTCGGCTTGGGATCCATAAACTCTTTGAGTAAGGTTTGTCTCCCAGAACAGAATTTTACTTTGCATTTCAATAATATCCCCCACCCTTTTGTCGTGAAAATGTTCATATACAAAACTGTTGAAAGAATGAACAT
>NW_007870872.1:0-588 GCF_000696425.1 Galeopterus variegatus
CCTCATACCACTTATCCTCCTCAAAATGACCCCAAAAGCTCGTGAATAGACATAAGTACACTTCATCTAGGATTAGTGAAAATCAGCTTTGAAACACAGCTACAGGAAAGTTATGCTAGAATTTTCCACCACCTGTTACCATGACAAAGGCAACTTCCCTGCTGGAGCAGAGACAATTAAAGCAGAGGTGTTTGAGCATGCAGAAAGGAAGGAGGCAAGACAAAGTAAGAGGCATATCGATATAATAGACAGAATAGGTATTCCATAACTATTAAAACAACCAATATAATAACATTAGGGAAAGGAAAGAGTTGTTTCCATTCAAAAGAACGTTGATCGAAAAAAGTAGTTCATGATTTCATTGAGATTTTATACATACTATGACCATTAAAGGTGTAAAACTGCTGTATTTTTATGGATTAAAAATCAGAGGGAAGAACAAATTAGAAGGAAACATAAAAGGGCCATTTCTTTTAACTTAATTTTTTTCTTCTATTATTCTTTGAACTTGGTTGAACAATACATTATTTATGTTTGAAAACAAAGTAAAAAATGTAAGAAAAAGAAAAAAGGGAGGAGAGAAGAGAT
>NW_007870873.1:0-588 GCF_000696425.1 Galeopterus variegatus
CTAATAATAAAGATGAATGTGGACGTAGTGCTCCTGACTTGCTCTAGCCAGTGGCTTTGTGCTATGTTGAATGTTACTATATCAGCTGTCTGCTGCCATGCTATCTGCAACCAAATAATCTGCTGACTGGATTGACTTGTCTTTTCATTACAGACGTAAATGGGAAAATAGTATTTGAATTGTAGAAGTTTGCTTTACGGTTGAACATTTCAGGGGTGTGACCCTGAGGCAGAGGACATACACTGCAAATGATTTGCAGAAGAGAAGGAAGTATGAGGGGAAGCTCTGCTGTGTGTGTCAGGAGACGTCCCAAGTCCTGTGATTAACCAGCTCTATGACCTTGAACCAGGAACTTTTCTAGCATTCACTTTCTTCATGTATAAACAGGAGGGGGTTATATTAGGTTCTCTCGAGTTTCAGCATTGGTTTATTTCCTGACAAAGTAAGCTGCCTCTGAAGGTCACCCTGACGTGGTGGGAAAAAATCTGAACTGGGATCCAGGAGTCGTGAAGTGTTGATAGTTTGGGGTGACAGTAAGATACATCAGGGACATCAGCCACATCATGCACAGATAACAGATGAATCAGC
>NW_007870874.1:0-588 GCF_000696425.1 Galeopterus variegatus
TTAAAACTAGTAAAATGACTGTCACTCAATAGGTGCCTTTTCTGAATTACTTTATGAATTACTGAACGTGTGAAAGGTGCAAGGGTAAAAATACTAAATGATATACTCTCAGTGGTTAGTATTAGAATGCAAAGGAAATCCTAACAAATGTGGTTGTAATGTTATTAAAGAATTGGCAAAGAAGAAGCCATAGATATGGGCAAATTTGTTATTAATATGTTCATATCTATTTTATAACTCATAGAGTAAGAGAGTGGGTGTGAAAACCAGGATGTATTATGTATACACTTTAAACCAAACCCATCTGCTTTTGTGTTTTGTCTTCATATATTTATGATTGCTTTACTGATAGGATATTGTAAGAGAAGTGATCAGATCTCAAGATAGACATTCAGGGATTGCTTGATATAGGAAAACCAAACAATAAAACTTGAATTCTATGGCACCATTCCATGAACTGGGCCAGTTTCTCTGCCAGGACATTTTCTTCCTGGAAGAACAGATAAGGGATTCAGTCAGTCAGTAGATGAGTTCAAGAAGTGAACTAAAACAAGTTTGCTAAAAAGGATTTTTAAAAGCCATGCGGTC
>NW_007870875.1:0-588 GCF_000696425.1 Galeopterus variegatus
ATAGAAACATGAAAGTTTGAAAAACACTCAAATCAAACTTCTAGGGATTAGGAAGTGCTGTATATTACATAAAAAATGCAATGGATGATATTAATAAAAGATTGGACATTGCAAAAGAAAAAAGATAAAGAATATGAAAATAAGATACTGTAAAAATGAAATCCAGAGAGAAGAGAGAATTTAAAAAGAAATGAATGGGGAGACAACGTAAAGTAGCCAAATATACATCTCAATATAGTCCCCAAAGAAGAGGAGAGGTTGGGGAGCAGGAGGGTACAGAAAAATAATTTGAAGCATTTATAGCCACAATTTTTCCAAATCTGAATAAAGCTATAAACCAATGATCCTCAAGCACAAGCAACATAAAGAAAATAGCAAGACAAGTCATAAGCAAATTTCTTAAAACCAATGAGAAAGAAAAAAATCTTAAAAGCAGCCAGAGAGGAAGACACTTTCTGTACAGTGGAACAAAGAAAGGGGTGATAATACATTCCTCCTCAGAAACAAGGTCAGCTGGAAGACAGGAGAGAAACATCTTTGAAGCACTAAAAGACAAAGTGTCAATTTAGAATTCTTTACTTCCTGAAA
>NW_007870876.1:0-588 GCF_000696425.1 Galeopterus variegatus
GAAACTGTAAATGATACAAAAGCCATAGTTAAACCTTCCTGGTTAATATTGTTATGAATAACTTAATAATAATACTAATTAAAATGGTTACATAATTATAAGGACACCATCAATACCTCCAAGATGTGCAGAGAATTAAAAGACAAATTTTGTGGTTTATTCACAATTTATCTGTGATTTCTTGAGTTCCTAGTATGTATCAAGGACCGATCCAGCTACATGGGCATTGTGGTAAAGTGGACATTTGTCACCGTATGGAGACCAGCAAGGAGAGTTCAAGTGGCTTAAGATCTAGTGGCAGAAATTTGTCTTCAAATATTAACAAAATAGATAATAACAGTTATTACATAATGTAACTGAAGAAAATTTCATGTGCTGAACTGTAGATAAGTACAGAGAAAGAGGAGATCTTTGTAAGCTGAAATATACATAGGGTAATATGAAATCTACGATCTTTGAAAGTGTATAAGGTAAAGAGCTTGGTTAAAGAGATGGTGGAATAGAAGTTTTATAATATTAAAAATATACTCACTGCAGAAGCAGAGAAGCAATTAGCTAGAGAAGAGATTTCTTATTGTGGTTTAAAAG
>NW_007870877.1:0-588 GCF_000696425.1 Galeopterus variegatus
TTAGGGTGAGGCGGGTGCAGACTGTTAAAGGGTTATATTGATTTTATTAACATGTTGTAAACATTGTTCTAAAAGACATTGAAAAAAATGAGACCTGTCAGACCAGAGAGCGAAGCCTCCTGATGGTCTAGTCTGGGTACTTTGGCCCTGCTCACTTAAAGAGAGATTGTAAAAGGAGGAAGAGCAGGTTTGAAAGTTTTAAACATTTTAAAATTGAGGTGGATATGCAGGTTGTTTTATGCCACAGGCAAAAACCGGAGATGGGTCTGGAGCTCTGCATCTGAGTGGTAGAGAAAGCCATGGACGTACTGTGCCCAGGAAATGTGTGTAGAGTACAGCCTACGAGATCCTTCAGGACAGCTTCTGCCACAAATCAACTTACACCTGGGAAGAGGTGAAGAAGCCTTCGAAGGAAACTGAGAAGGAGTTGTGATAGAGAAAACACACTGAGGCAGGGACAGAGAGGTGAAAAGTGCCACCAGCTCAGCATGCCCCAGACAGGAGGTATGCTCTCCGCATCCCATAATAGTGGACAATATTGGCCATCTCAGTGAACAGGAAAACCGTCATCCCAGTCATATGAGCCCA
>NW_007870878.1:0-588 GCF_000696425.1 Galeopterus variegatus
GGATCGCAACCCTCAGTGTTGCCCCCGTACCGGACCGGGACCGGCAACGGGACCGCAACTCTCGGTGTCGCTTCCGCGCCTCGCTCAGCCAGTGAGCGGGAACCGGTCTGTATGTGGGATCCGAACCCTCGGCGGGAGCGCTGCCGCGCTTCCCAAGTGGCGCACTAAAGCAGTGCGCCACCGGGCCGGCCCAGAAGTGTTTAATTTTAATAAAGTCCAACTTATCAATCTTTTCTTTCATGGATCATGCTTTTGGTGCTGTATCTTAAAAAGTCATCACCAAACCCAAGTTATGTGGATTTTCTCCTATGTTACCTTCTAGGAGTTTTATAGTTTTGTGTTTTACATTTAGGTCTATGATCCATTTTGAGTTAATTTTTGCGAAAGGTGTAAAGTCTGTGTCTACATCTATTGTCATTTTTTTGCATGTGAATGTCCTATTATTCCAATACTATTTGTTAAAAAGACTGTGTTTTCTCCACTGAATTGCATGTGCTCATTTGTCAAAGATCAGGTGACTATATTTGTGTGGCCATATTTCTGGGCTCTCTAATCTGTTCCATTGACCTGTTTGTTTATTTTTTTTTT
>NW_007870879.1:0-588 GCF_000696425.1 Galeopterus variegatus
TGTATGGATGTACCACGTTTCACTTATCCCTTCATTAGTTGATGGGCATTTGGGTTGTTTCTGCTTTTGGAATACTGTGAAGAACGCTGCTGTAAACATCCGTGCACATGTTTCTGTGTGGACATGCTCTCAATTCCTGTTAGTGCGTATCTAGGTCATGTGGTAACTCTGTGTTTAACCTTTTGAGGGTCTGGCAAAGTTTTCCTCAGCAGCTGCACCATTTTACACCCCACCAGCAGCGTAAGAGGTTTCTGATTTCTCTGCACTCCGGTCAACACGGTTATTATTATCTTTTTCATAATCGCCGTCCTCGTGGGTGTGAGGTGGTTGCTCACTGTCATTTTGATTTACATTTCCCTGATGACTAATGATGTTGAGTCTTGTTTCACGTGTTTATTGGCCACTTAATAGTTTTAATAATAGTTTTAATCTCCTTTATTTTTTTAAAATGGGAAATACCTTTACATGGTTTGAACTCTAAAGGTGGATTAATAAAAAATCTCTCCCACGCAGCCCTGAATCCTTCCAGAGATAGTCTATGCAAGTATGATAAATTATGTATAAATGTCTTATTTTTTGAACACAAAT
>NW_007870880.1:0-588 GCF_000696425.1 Galeopterus variegatus
GTTGTTGGCAAAATTTTAAATGGCATTTCTCTAATATAATTTATCTGGAGAGTTTTTTTTTTGTTTGTCTGTTTTGTTTCTTTTGTTTTGTTTTAATAGAAAAAGGGAAAAAGCTACCTTTGGCTATTTGCTCTGGTATCTCTGATGAATCGAAGATAAAGAATGAAGCTATGCAAGTTGACATCAAGCCAACAATTAATATTCATTAAAAAGGTTTTAATTCTAACTAAGACTTTTAACCAAGGTTTAGAACATAAACTAAATCAAGGAAATTAAAATATAATCAAAATTATTTTATTACAGTAGTCCTCTCTTATCCGAGGTTTTGCTTTCCATAGTTTCAGTTACCTGTGGTCAACCAAAGTCTGAAAATGTTAAATGGAAAATTCCAGAAATAAATGATTCATAAGTTTTAAGTTGTGCACTGTTCTGGTAGCATGATGAAAAGCGTAGTCTTGCTCTGTCACACCCTGGACGTGAGTCATCCCTCTGTCCTGAGTATCCAGGCTGTGTACATTACCCTCCCCTTAGTCACTTAGCAGCCGTCCTGGTTATCAGATCAACTGTCGAAGTATCACAGCGCTTGTG
>NW_007870881.1:0-588 GCF_000696425.1 Galeopterus variegatus
CTCTCTCTCTCTCTCTCTGTGTGTGTGTGTGTATGTGTCTCCCCCTCCCTCCTTCCTTCTCTTCTGCTTTGTTTTGCACATTCGTGAGGTTCTCTGTTGAAGGACCAGATCTCTCTGATTTCTCTCCCTAGTACATTGCCATTACAGTTTTATGGGAGAAAGAATCTAAGTGCCTGGCTTTACTCTGATGTCTATCCATGATTCAGTTCATCATGGGAAAGGGGTTGGAGCCAGGGGTGATAGTGAGACTATTTAACAACTCTATGCAGGGGCACAGCAATCAGCTGGAGCAGGAGGAACCCTGCAGACCCTTGAAGTGCCCGGTATTAGCCTCCTTTACTTGATGGTGGTGGAGAGGTCCAGGACAGGGGATTTGGGGGCTCTAGGCAGCATTTACTTATCATCAGATACAGATGTTCAATTATTTTAAGTGCTGGTGCAGTTGTACTGGTAACAGCTGAATATTTATCCTCATTGAACATGGATTCCAAAATAGTTGTTGGTGACATACTCTTGTTATAGAGGGTTTTTTTGTTTCTTTGAGCTAGGTGGCTATTTCCAATGTACCTACTGCCAGAGAGAGTTTTT
>NW_007870882.1:0-588 GCF_000696425.1 Galeopterus variegatus
AGGAAGGAAGGAAGGAAGGAAGGAAGGAAGGAAGGAAGGAAGAGAGGGAGGGAGGGAGGGAAGGAGGAAGGAAGAAAGGAAGGAAGGAAGGGAGGGAGGGAGGGAGGGAGGAAGGAAGGAAGGGAGGGAGGAAGGAAGGAAGGGAGGGAGGAAGGAAGGGAGGGAGGGAGGAAGGAAGTGCTTGCTGTAAGCTATTATCATTCCTACAGTTTTTTTCTGCCTTGGGAAAGGGGGAATACATTCAATAGGAGCCCAAAGCCAAAATAGGAACAGGGGAGTTCTGTTGGTTAATATGTTAGGGAAGCTGTGGAGTGGTGGTTCTCTAACCCTGGATCAAAATTAGAACCCGGAAAGGATTTTACACCAATATGCAGCTTCCTTGGCCAGACATTCCTATGTAATGGGTGAGAGGTAAGTATCTGAAGAACTGCTATTTTTTAAAAGCTTTCCATATGAGTCAAAGGTTCGTTTGGGCTTGAGATCTACCTGGCACTCACAGCCCTTCTTACCACACAGCTGAGGACACCTGCCCTGCTGTTGGCTCTGACCTGACCCAGGTTCTAGAAGTCACCATTCCCTCAAGAGGGA
>NW_007870883.1:0-588 GCF_000696425.1 Galeopterus variegatus
GAGAATTTGAAGATAAATCACATGGTGTAAGGCTTTAGAGATTTTGGCACTATTAAGAGTATTCGTTTAAAATTTTTTGCATGGATTTATTTTTAACCTTACAACAGTGTTGACAGGTAGATCACAATGAATCAGTCTTCCTACCACATGTTCTCACTATTCAGTTAACACCTGCCCTAGGATCTTGCAAACTAACCATAATGTTTCCCTAATGGATATCACAAGTAAAAGAGAGTTAGCCAGCATTTGTCTCCTTATCTTATGTAAATGCATTAAATTATGGGCTCTGAAAAAATTAGAAAGGATATGGAATCAATTACTATCTCTTTCACTGAGTAAATTAAAATGTCATAACTAGAGATATTCTGTAACTATCAAGTATTAAACTAACATACTTCTCTCCCTCCCTTCTTTCTTTCCCTCCTTCCTTCCTTCCTTCCTTGAACCAAATCTGGAAAACCTCAAATATAGACGTAGATATTATCTTGTTCCACTCTCCTCCATTAGAAAAGAGAAATACTTAAATAATCAATGTGACTTTCTAGTGTCTTTTAAAAGTATCCCCTGATATTTATTTGGGGTAACCCA
>NW_007870884.1:0-588 GCF_000696425.1 Galeopterus variegatus
TAATGAGACCAAGCACATTGATCTAAGTAAACTCAGCAGACCAAGCTCATCGATCTATTAAACTCATCAGACCAAGCTCATCGATCAAACTAGAGTCATCAGAGAGAGCTAATCCATCTAAGTAAATTCATCCGACCAAGCCCTTCGATCTAAGTAAACTCATCACAACAAGCTCATCGATCTAAGTAAGCTGATAATACCAAGCTCATCGATCTAAGTAAACTCTTCGGACCAAGCTCATCGATCAAATAAACTCATCAGACCAAGCTCATCGATCTAAGTGAAATCATCAGACCAAGCACTTCGATCTAAATAAACTCATCACACCAAGCTGAATGATCTGAGTAAACTAATCAGACCAAGCTCATCGATCTAATAAACTCATCAGACCAAGCTCATCGATCAAATGAAGTCATCAGACCAAGCTCATCGATCTAAGTAAAATCATCAGACCAAGCACTTCGATCTAAGTAAACTCATCACACCAAGCTCATCAATCAAAGTAAACAGATCAGACTGTGCTCATTGATCTTGGTAAACTCATCAGAGAAATCTTTTCGATCTAAGTAAACTCATCAGACCAAGCAC
>NW_007870885.1:0-588 GCF_000696425.1 Galeopterus variegatus
AACATCCATGTGCAGGTTTTTGTAGGGACATAAATTTTCAACTCATTTTGGTAAATACTGAATATGACTGCTGGATTGTGTGTGAGTACATTTAGTTTTGTAAAAATACAACCAAACTTTCTTCCAAAGCAACTATACTGTTTTGTACTCCCACCAGCAATGAATGAGAGTTTACATTGCTCTACGTCTTTGTCAGCATTTGGTGTTGTCAGTGTTCTGGATTTTGGTCATTCTAATAGGCGAGTTGTGGTATCTCATTGTTGTTATAATGTTCATTTCCCTGATGACATGTGATGTTGTGCATCTTTTCATATATTTATTTGCCATCCATACATATATCCTTTCTGTTGAAGGTTTGTTCAGATCTTTTGTCCATGTTTTAATCAAATTGTTAGTACTGTTTTTTTTTTTTTTTTTTTTTTGGACCGGTAAGGGGATCACAACCCTCAGCACGGTGTGGTCTGCACCATGCTCAGCCAGTGAGCGCACCGTTCATCCCTATCTATATAGGATCCAAACCCACGGCCTTAGCGCTACCAGCGCCGCACTCTCCCGAGTGAGCCATCGGGCCAGCCCATTATTGATGAG
>NW_007870886.1:0-588 GCF_000696425.1 Galeopterus variegatus
TTACCCAAGATTAATAAAACTTTATGCCCAAACAAAGACTTATATACAAAGGTTCAGAGTCGCTTTATTTGTAGTATCCTAAAGTGGAGATAACTCAAATGTTCAAAAACAGGTAAATGGATAAACAAATTGTGATGTGTTCATAAGAAGGAATAGTACTCAGCAATAAAAAGAAATGATTATTAATACATATGACAATATGGATGCTTTTCAAAATCATTATTGTAAGTGAAAGAAGTCAGGCAAAAAGAGTGCATACTGTACATTTCCATGCATATAAAATTCTGGAAAATCCAAACAGATCAGTGATTGCCTGGGATCAGGGGTTGAGAGAAGGATTGATAACAAAGAGGAAAAAGAAAACTTCCTAGCATAATTAAAATGTTCAATGTCCTGATTATGGTGATGCTTTTATGGATATATATATACCTTAGTACTATTGACATTTGGACTGAATAATTCTTCGTTGTATATATATATATATATCTGTAAATATATATATATCTGTAAATATATATATTGTAAATATATATATATGTAAAAAATGATCAATTGTTTAATTTAAATGTGCAAATTTAATTGTACTGT
>NW_007870887.1:0-588 GCF_000696425.1 Galeopterus variegatus
GAGAGCCTAATATGGAAATACTTTAGATAATTCCATGAAAATATCTAAGTGAGAATATAAATGATTGGTGCATACAAATTCTAGTTTTGAAGTATGCCCATTCCCATAAGTATTTTTGTGCCTTTAAAATTTTTTTTTAATTCAATTTTATTTATATTTGTTTTTGTGGGGTTCAGTGTGTTGCTTCAATACATGCATATCCTGCACAATGATTCACTTAGGGTAGATAGCAGAGTTTTGTGCCGATCTGTTCCCCCCTAATCTTCTCCCCCATCTCCACCCCTCCCAGCCTCTGTTAACCATTATTCTACCCTCTACTTTTTTTTTTTAAACACACAAAGATTAATATCCTTACTGCAAAAAGAACTCTTAAAAATGGATTAGAGCAGAAATTGGGTGAAGGACATGAGTGGATGTCACACACTCCTAAAGAATACACGTGGTTAATAAGTACATTCTAGGATCTGGTTGCGGGCAGGGGTGGGGCTGGCCCAGCCATCTCTCAGGACCTCCAGGATCTGATTGCAGGCAGGGTGTTGGGCCGGCTCCATGGCTGGCTGGCGGCAGGGGCTGCATTTCACCTCCTTG
>NW_007870888.1:0-588 GCF_000696425.1 Galeopterus variegatus
TTTTGTAGAATGAATAAGTCTCTAAAGATATAATGTATTACTTGAGGACTATCATTAATAATATTGTACAAGGTATCTTCAAAAACTCCGTAGAAAGAAGTGCGTTATCTTTTAATTCTATTTTTCACAAACTTTTTGAAGTACCCTTGAATACTGAAAATTTGCTAGGTAACTATTTGAGCAGATGGATATGGTATTTGCTTGACTGTAGTAATCATTTCACTGTGTATATCAAAATATCATGTTGTGCACCTTAAATATATACAGTAACAAATAAAAAATAGAGCATGCCAATAGATTTGAACAGCAAGAAAAGTCAGAAACAACACTTGTAAGACATACAGATGGCAAAAATAATTTTTAAAAATAGTGATAACACAAATGCTGGTGATGCAGAGAAACTGGATCACTCATACATTGCTGGTAGAAATGCAAATGGTACAGATATTCTGGAAAATCAGTTTGTCTATTAAAGAAAGCTAAACATGAATTACCAACAATTGCACTCTAGGGCATTTATACCCCCAAAATTAAAACCTATGCTCACTCAAAAACTTGTATATGGATGTTGATAGTAGTTTTACTTGT
>NW_007870889.1:0-588 GCF_000696425.1 Galeopterus variegatus
TAATTTGAACAAGGAACTTCCTTGGGAGGTGAGTAGGAGTAAAGTTCTTCAAATTCTTGGGGCTGGCCCGGTGGTGCACTGCTACAGTGCACCACTTGGGAGTGCGGCGGCGCTCCCGCCGAGGGTTCGGATCCCACATAGAGACCGGTTCCCGCTCACTGGCTGAGCGAGGTGCGGGCGCAACACCGAGGGTTGCGATCCTGTTGCCAGTCCGGTCCGGTACGGGCGCAACACTGAAGGTTGCAATCCGTTGCCGGACACGAAAAAAGACAAAAAGGAAAAAAAAAAAAAAAAAATTAAGAACAAATTCTTGGGCATGTGATCACATGATTATTTGTTTGGATCTCAAACATTAAATAAAATTGAGAGACTTAGTAAGGTGGGGTGGGTTAAGGCAATACATTTATCTCATAGAAGAAACATTTCATTAATGTTGATTGGAACTCTCAAAGTTGTTACTTTAACAGTTGAGAGAGATCTGTGATAGACTGGATCAAAGTAATGGTTACAATCCAGAGGAGCCATTGTGTAGTCTATCTTTTTAAATTGAAAGTAATTTCCCCCTCTTTGGCTTATCTGATTACATTT
>NW_007870890.1:0-588 GCF_000696425.1 Galeopterus variegatus
TAATTTTTCCTCCATCTGATCTGCTCCTCTCGTGTGCTGAGTCATATTCTAGTGATAGAGTAACACTATTAATAATCCTTCACATTTATGTTACTCAGGAGATCAGAGAGCCAAGGTTGGAAAAGTTTTTAAAGGTCATCTAGTCCAGAAACTATACAAACTGGTGAGCCACAAGAGAAATCCCTCATAATTTTAAAAATCAAGAAATTTCCCATTTTAAAAATTTAAAAACAGTATCATATAATTTCATATTACTATGTTCATAGTAATTTATTTATATGCACATTGTATATGTATATATGCATATATTTACACATGTGTGTACTAGATGCTAAGACTAACTCATACACAAAATACAAACACACAGGTATATATGTACATAATCATTCTGTTAAGTTCTATATATTATTTTTTATCTTCATACAATTCAAATTGTATAGGGTCCCATAGATAAAATTACAAATAGTATAGTTACATCTGACTAACTTGATCAAACAGAAAAAAAAATTGTTCACATAAGCTCGGGATATTTCCTGTGGAGTCATTTGTGTCTGAGTCTTGTTCAAAGCAGTCTGCTCCATACTTAGA
>NW_007870891.1:0-588 GCF_000696425.1 Galeopterus variegatus
CAAAAAGAATCATGTGGGGAATTTTGAAATATTCTGATGCCCAGGCTCAACCCTAGACTGGTTGTTCTCAACTGGGAGTGATTTTGCCCCCCTCCCCCATGGACCTTTGGCAATATCTGTAGACAATTTTGGTTGTCACAACTATATGGGTGCTACTGATATCCAGTGGGCAGAGGCCAGGATACTGCTAACCATCCTATAATACAGTGGACATACCTGTACAACAAAGAATTATCTGGACCAAAATGTCAAGTGTAAGTATAGAGAAACCAAGTTATAGATTAATTAGATGAGACTCTTGGGGGTGGGAATCGGTAACTATATACTTTAAAAACATTTCCTAGGTGATTCCAGCGTGCAGTCAGAGTTAAGAACCTTTAGTAGATTTGTTGATAGAAAGCCATCAAGACAAGGAGTTGGGATTTTAGAGGTCCTGGAAGATAATTTGGTTCCAGAATATGGGATAAATTGAGCTGTGGTGGGTATCTATTGTTTTAGTTATGGAGGAAGAACTATGAGACAGGGACGTAGATGGGACTAATTAGTAATCAGAAAATTGTCTGGACCTTAAATAATCAGGTTCAGAGA
>NW_007870892.1:0-588 GCF_000696425.1 Galeopterus variegatus
TACTTTGGATTTCCCAGCCTCAGAAAATGAAAGCAATAAATTCTGTTTTCTTTATAAATTACCTAGTTCCCAGTTATTTTGTTATAAGCAACAGAAATGGACTAGTACACATTCACCCATTGATGAACTCTTAGGTTGATTTCATATCTTAGCTATTGCAATAGTCCTGCAATAAGAGTTGGGATGCAGACATGTCTTCAAGATCCTGCTTTTATATCTTTTGAATATATACCCTGATGTGGGATTGCTGAATTATATGGTCGTACTATTAATTTCTTGAGGAATTTTCACACCGTTTTCCATAATGGCTGTACTAAATTTCATTCCAGCAACATGTGCAAGTCTTCCCTTTTCTCCACATCATCAACAATCCTTGTTATCTTTTGACTTTTTTTTTTTTTTTTTTTGGTGGCTAGTTGGTATGGGGGTCTGAACCCTTGACCTTGGTGCTATCAACACTATTCTCTAACCAACTGAACTAACTGGCCAGTCTATCTTTTTGATAAAAGCCATTCTAACAGGTGTGAGTGATATCTTAATGTGGTTTGATCTGTATTTTCCTGATGATTGGTGAGGTTTCCCATGTAT
>NW_007870893.1:0-588 GCF_000696425.1 Galeopterus variegatus
TTTGAGTTTCAGAGGTACTTTAAATTGAATGGTTATTGAAAGCATCTCTGAGGACATAATACTTGAGCTATGTTTTGGCTGACAAAAAGCAGCCACCTTTTAAATACCAGAATGAAGAATCTTCTGGGCAAAGATGCAGCATCTTTTCCAAACGATTAAGAAAAAAAATAAGCAAAAAAAGAGGCCAGTTTGTCTAGAGCAGAGGGAAAGAGGGGGAGAGGAGTAGTCCAAGGGTGATTTGATGGGTAGGAAAAAACAAATCACATAAAGCCTTCATAAACTAGAATTAGGAGCTTATTCCAAGTACTACAGGAAGGCAGTAGAGAATTTTAAGCAGGAACTTTAAAGGATCCTTTTTGTGTCCGTGAGACACATGGAATAATAGAGGGACAAAATTTCTCAGTTATATGGTTACTTCAGTAAACCAGGATAAATATGATTTAAAAAAAAATCAGAACTGTTAAAGTGGAGGAGAGAAGTGAATTAAATCAGAATATTTTGGAGTTGCCAAGTTGACTGGAGCATTCTGACTGGGTGATGAGAGAGTGAGGTATTTAATATGATCCTTAAGGATTTCAATCAGGTAGA
>NW_007870894.1:0-588 GCF_000696425.1 Galeopterus variegatus
GCGCTGCCAAGTGGGGTGGCCACAGGGGTCTCTCTCTTCATGAGGATTGGTATCCGTGCTGCGTGGGGGGCTGCTTTGTGGACATCCATATTTGGCATTTTTTGTAAACCTGTGACTTTTTCTTTTCTACTGGGTGCAAACTTTTGCAGTTCATTCAAATGTGCAAAATATGTTTTCATGAAGGAAAACTGGGCTTCAGCTAGCCCATAAGTCACCTTGACGTGAAGACATAGACACCCCTCTGAGCGGACACCGCCTATGATAATGTCCTAACATGAGCAGCGTGGTGAGCCTGAGGTCCCGCTTGAGGTCCCGCATACCCCTGGCTTGGATGTCCTTGTGCAGTGCGCAACACTGTGCACCAGCCCTTCTATCGCAGCAAAAGCAGGGCCAGGCTCGGGCAAAAGGCTCCAATGCACGAGCCCCCTTAGCTTCACCCATGCTCTTGTTACCTTCCTTCTCCAGTCGTATTATTAGGAAAAACTATTTAAAGTACCCATTTGTGATCTTAGTTTTAGAACTTGGAGTAAGAAAGCTGTGTGTCCCTCCCTTCCTGGTGGTCTATGGGACGACCTTCAGGGGGACACC
>NW_007870895.1:0-588 GCF_000696425.1 Galeopterus variegatus
TTTTTGAAGCACCCTCATCCATCACAGGAAACCAGGATGGCTGGTCAGAACAGCTGTGTGGAACACATCAATACTGAGAAACCAACCAAAGTGCTGTAACTTAATTGATTAGACACTAATCCATCTGGCAAACATGTAAATCAGCATGTAGGATAGTGTGAGGCATATTTCAAACTCACATCAGACCCTAAAACTTCTTATTAAGTCATTGAATCGACATAATCATATTTTTCTATTCTGCTCCATGTAAGAAAGTTATGATGATTCACAGAATAGCAAGTGCATAGATTTCTTAGAGCACCTGGAGCTAAGGATCTATATTTTAGTGCCCAAGACAAGGAACTTTTGTTGCCATTTGAATTTTCCAAGAACCTGAAAGAAACATGCTCAGATTTATGAAGCCAAAAGGAAATATGTAATTGTGCAATGGTCTAGTGAATCTGGGTGACCATGGGCAGCCATTCTGGGCAAGCAGAGTTCACTTTGGGGCAGCTGAATAATCCTCATTGTTCATGTAAACTGCTTGGAATTCAAAACATATTCTTCATAGTAATCCTGCAAGTCTTTCATTATTATCCCCTGAGGCTC
>NW_007870896.1:0-588 GCF_000696425.1 Galeopterus variegatus
GGGCATGTGGTGTGTATGGGAATCAGAATCTTTTTGCTGGAATCATTTTCTGCCTGGAGTTAGAGCTGAAAATGAGCCTTCCATTGGACAGAAATCAGGCTGTCCTGGCACTTCCTGTGTGCACCTGTTACCTGCCAGCAGCACTTACTGCTCAGGCGACTTCTACAGCCCTAACACAGGTAGTGGGACTAGAAGCCTCACAGCAGCTTGAAGCCTGTTTTCACCCCTCCAGGCTGCTGCCACCATCCCTAGTCAAGAGGGACCAGAGTTATAGGCATCTTCCAAGGCGAGGAGAGTCTGTAGGTGAGCTTTGAGAGAGTGGAATATGCTCTCTCAAAGAAGTAAGGTGGAAGGCTGTCTGATCAGGCCTTAACTGGGTCATGTATAACCACCTCTAACTGGTCTTTCTGCTTCAGCCCTGTCCCACCTTATTCACACCCCCCTTTGCATTGCACACTTGCACGTCCATACACCAGGCATTGAGCCAGCCCTGCCTGGATAGCCTATCTTTAAAGACACCTAAGGAGGTGATTCTGCTCAGAAGCCTGATGGGGCTCCCCACCACATAACCAGGAGGCCCATGCCCAG
>NW_007870897.1:0-588 GCF_000696425.1 Galeopterus variegatus
GAAAACTTATTATATGACAAAAGTAATCTTAAAAATACAGGGAGAGATATTTTATTTCCACTTAGGCTGTAAAAAGCCACAGGAGAACATCACTTCTTGCATAATAATGGACACAAGCTGGGCAATCGATGAAAGTGTAACTTTTTCTTTAGCCCACCAGAGGGTTGAGATTGCACAGCTAGGTGAACTGAATACCAATGGGTGACAACACCCTGTGAGAGAGATGGCATATATAAACTGTTTCTCTTTTGATAGAACATGGGAGAAAAAGGCAGTAACTTAAAAACTTAAAAAGTAATCAGCTAAAATCTTAAAAATTTTTAAAGGATAAGTGCAGGTTAGCCTGACAGCTTAGAATCCCCTGGATTCTTAAACCATAAGGAGAGTCCTTACTGATTCACAGGCTGTTTTCTATGTACATCAACTGGGTTCTCAATAGAGAGAATGGGGCAGAAAGACCTGCTTAAGCAGAGGAGCAAACCTCTACTCACTTTCCACAGCCTTCTCAAATATGAAGCACAAATCCTTTTTTTATTATTGGCTATGAATATTCATGAGATATAAAGCTGATTGTTACCCCTCATGCCC
>NW_007870898.1:0-588 GCF_000696425.1 Galeopterus variegatus
TTGCCTTATATGGCATTTTTTAAAAATTATGATATATTTTAATATTTTTGATATTGCTATAGAAACTTAAATTCATCAGAGACAGCTGAGTCTTGACATTCAATATGCTGAAAAAAGAGCATGGCAGTGACATTTGCAGAAAGAAATACTAAATAAATTTCCTAGTTGAGGGGAAACAGAACTGCATGTTGAAATTTATCAATACAAACTAAATGCCTGGCTCTATCTTGGTCACAAATAATAAAACCATGAAATGTCAGTGCAGTATTAGTAAACCACTAGGTTTAACCTGAATTTAAAACTGGTGCTTTAGGACCCCAGACTTTATAGCTGTATTATACTTTTTCTTTAAGTGTTCTCAAAATACTAGGTTATGTGGTCTTTAGGAAAGACTTTACATTTCTGTATCATCCGAATTGCTGAGCATGGTGTCATGCACACATTCTGTGATCAATACATTTTTTTGTTGATTTAATTTTCATTTAGTGTAAAAGTGTTTAAATTATTGTGCTATGAAAAGTCATGGGCATGTAAATAATCACAATGCCAGGGCCAGATAATCATATCAGGACACTGGTTATTTAACAG
>NW_007870899.1:0-588 GCF_000696425.1 Galeopterus variegatus
ACACCGAGGGTTGCGATCCGTTGCCGGTCACGAAAAAAGACAAAAAGGAAAAAAAAAAAGATGTTGAAAGAATTGCTGTAGGGAAAATTGTGAAAAAATGTTTGCTAAGGGTAAGCTGTTTGTTGGTGGAAACTTTAGAAACAATTATACTTAGATTTAATCATAAGAATGTAATGCTGGCTTAAAACACTTAAGGAGAGATTATATTTTGGATTAGATAATGATCACAGTTTGATCAATTTAGCTTTTCACAAATTGTACTTTGGAATGTTGTTAATCTAAATGATGTTACTAGCTTCTGTTGTTTAAGCTATACTTAGCCATTGATAACTTTTGTCACATTGCCCATGTCTTTGTGTTCTTTTAAAATGATTGAATCAACTGATTTTTCTTGTGAAACTTCATTGACTTTACAATAAAAACAGAAGGTAACTTTGAATCGGGCTGTACCCAGTCTCTCCTTCTAACACAGGAGTTTCTGAAGTGGAGTCCCTTTGGGCCTCTCATTGCATTCATGTTGTTTTGAGTAATCTTTTTTGCATCTCTGTTACACAGTGAGAAGTGTAACAATTGGAAATGAGGATTTTA
>NW_007870900.1:0-588 GCF_000696425.1 Galeopterus variegatus
AAACCAGTAAAAACTCCCTGAAAATGTAGGATACTGAACTACTGAACTGCAGAGTAAGCAGAAAGCTGCTGTGATCTATAAGGAAATGAGAGAAATGCTGACCACAATATCCAACTGGCAGGTAGGATACCTAAAACATCAACATGGTAAGATGTGCCTCTGTCTGGTCCAGGGACTGGAGGGGGCACTTAGCTAAGTCCTCTAGATCTGAAGGGAAAATAGAGCCTGATGTCAACTGGTTAAGTTGTAAAGTCTACCATTTGGGATTTATAATATACATTAATGTACATACTACCTTATTTGACAGCATCTGGCCAAATACTTATAGTTATGATTAAATTAGAAAATAGTTATAATGCTATAATTGTAACGATGGGGCCCAGAAAGCGATACCCCAAAGTGAAGGCCTCAGAAGCAAAGATTTCCTTTGACCTTCTTCTGCCCTTTTTTCTATTAGCCTCATTCTCCCCTGGGGAAAGCCATAGAAACTAGATTCCCTCCTCCCCAAGGTGGGTCGTAGATACACTCTAATCTTCCTCCCTCCCCCACTCTGTCTTGGATCTGACCATAAAGAAATTCTCTGACCTA
>NW_007870901.1:0-588 GCF_000696425.1 Galeopterus variegatus
ACTATGGATGGACTTTATCCTTCTGGTGATCTAAATTTTGGCAAACCCAAGTGATGCTGAAAAGTTTCATTGCAGAATCCCCTGATGAGACACCAAGTCTCACTGTTTCTGGACATTAGTGGGACATGGTGGAGCATGATAGGATAGTTCAGATGTTTACAGCTCTCTTGCTTTTATTCCAAATTTTTTAGACAGCCAAAGAAAGGCTTTCTTTACTGTGAGACAGTGAGGAGTTCAGCACTAGCTGTAGAAAAAGGAAATGCTATCAGCAGGTTTTGTCCTTGGATTGAAGGAAGATAGGACTGCAGAATTGTCTGGTGATCTGGATATGTCCACTCCTGTGCTGAGAAACATTATACATATTGTAACAAACAAAACATTTCTGAGGGAAAAAAACCCTCAATATTCAGAGCAAGAGCAGTTGATGTCTATTCTTGCAAGAATTATCCTGGGTCTCCAAGATGGAAGCCAACTCCACAAAATCACAAATAGAAAGAGCTAAAACACAATTAAGATTATTATGGGAGGGGCCGGCCCGGTGGCGCACTGCTACAGTGCGCCACTTGGGAGTGCGGTGGTGCTCCCGCC
>NW_007870902.1:0-588 GCF_000696425.1 Galeopterus variegatus
TCTACAGATTGAATGCAATTCCCATCAAACTACCAATGACATACTTCACAGAAATAGAAAAGAAAATCCAAAAGTTCATATGCAACAATAAACACCCTGTATAGCCAAAGCCATCCTGAGCAAAAAGAACAAAGTAGAAGGCATTACATTCCCTGCTTTCAAAATACACTACAAAGATATAGTGATCAAAGCACTATGACACTGGCACATGAAGAGAAACATAGACCAATGGAACAGAATAAAGAATCCAGACATAAATCCACATACCTACAGAAGACTGTTTTGTGACAAAAATGTCAAAAACATTGGGGAAAGGACATTCTCTTCCATAAATCGAACTGGGAAAACTGGAGGTCCATGTTTGGAAGAATGAAACCAGAACCCTATCACTCACCATATACCAATATCAACTCAAAATGGATCAAAGACATAAATGTAGACCTGAAACTACAAAACCACTAGAAAAAAACACAGGGGAAAAGCTTCAGGACATAGGTCTTGGCAAACATTTTACGAATAAGACCTCAAAAGCACAGGCAACAAAAGCGAAAATAAACAAATGGGATTTTATCAAACTAAGGGATTTCT
>NW_007870903.1:0-588 GCF_000696425.1 Galeopterus variegatus
TTCAGATGCCTCCGCGCAGTTCCTCCGCTGGCTCTCCCGGCCTTTGCCGTGTGGGCCGCCAGTATTGTTCCCACAGCCGGGCCTGGGTATCCCCAGGAGTCTTTCTCCGTGTCGGCCCCAAAACCTCAAACCCGCTGCCGCTTATTTGTCGATGTAGGATCGTTGTTGAAAGATTTATTCGTCCTTTGTTGCTCTTAGGAATGCAGTCAATACTCTGGTATCACAGCACACAGCTCTCAGGATCACGCTGTTTGCTGACACGGGTGCTCCAGACCCGTCGCCATTTTTCCCCCTAGAAAACTTATACCCAACCCAATACTGAAGAAGTTGCTTTGGAGTGGCAGGGCCTGCCCCAGAAAATTGTCATATGGATGAAGAGAGATTGTACACCTTCTCCAGCCCAGAAGATCTGAAACGGAGGACGAAAGAGGCAAGCCCTGTTCTTTTTCTTTCCTTTTTAAAAAAACTGCTCTACTGAATTATGATTAACATGTAAAAAGCTGTACACGTTTAATGTGTACAACTTAATGAGGTTGGGGGTAAGTATATACCTGTGAAACCATCCCTATCATCAAGGCAATAGACATA
>NW_007870904.1:0-588 GCF_000696425.1 Galeopterus variegatus
CCTGGTTTTGCCCTCATGTTGGTGCTTGTCCTCACCTAACATTCACCCTCACCCTGACCTTCGCAGTCACCCTCACAATGACCCTCAGCCTCCCTCTCACCTTGGCACTAGAGGGTCAGGGTCAGCTCATGGCCAAGGTCAAGGTCAGGGATAGGTTTGGTTAGGGTGAGGACATGGTCATTGACAGAGTGAGGTGAGGTAAAATTGACAGTCACATTTAGGTTGACAGTGAATGTCCAGTTCTGGATAGGATTCAAGGTCAATTCCAGAGTCAAGTTGAGTGTGAGGTTGATGTTCAGGATTAGGGTCCCTAAACTGACCCTGGCCCTCTAGTGTATCCTTATCCTGACCTTCACACTCATCTTGACCTCGAGCTTGACTTTGAAACCAACCCTAACCCTAAAACTTCCCTCACACTAATTTTGACCTTGAACCAGATTCTGACACTGACCATAGCCCTGACCTCTCCTTTACTTTGATCCTTAACTTGACACAGTCCTTTATTCTGAAGATCAATGTGAGGATGATGTCAGGGTCAGGGTGAAGTTTAAGTCAGGTTACAGGTCAGGGTGAGCATGAGGTTCATTG
>NW_007870905.1:0-588 GCF_000696425.1 Galeopterus variegatus
GAATTTGGGCTAGGGCCCATCTGGTTGGCTCTTCTGCTCTCTGTGGTGTTGACGTCACTGGATGGTATTCAGTCAGCAGCTGGGCTGGTCTAGAGGTTCCAGAATGCCTTCATGCACAAACTGGGCATTTTGGTGGGGCAGCCAGAAGGCTGGGCTCAGCTGGGCCCCTATTCCTTTTTGTATGGTCTTAGGGCTTCCCCATTTGATCTTTCCCAAAGCAGAAGCTGCCAGTCCTTTTAAAGATGAGGCCCAGAATCAACAGTGGCACTTCTGCCGTAAACTTTTATGTCAGAGCAAGTCATAGATTAGCCAAGATTCAAAGGAAGAGGAAATAGACTCCACCTTTCCATAAGAAGTGCATCAAAGAATTTAATCTGCCACAGAAACATATTGGCCATCTGTTAAGTCTAAAGGTATGTATTAGTTTGCTAGGGTTGCCATAACAGAAAAGCACAGACTTTGTGACTTAAAAACAACAGAAATTTATTTTCTCACTGTTCTGGAGACTCTAAGTTCAAGATCATGGTGTTGGTGGTGTTGGTTTCTCCTGAGGCCCCTCTTCTTGGCTTGTAGATGGCCACTCTCTTG
>NW_007870906.1:0-588 GCF_000696425.1 Galeopterus variegatus
TTTTATAGAAAAGGAAAGTCTGGAATGATACATTCTAAATTGAGATGGTTAGTAGCTCTAGGGATGGAAAAAGGAACCAAGACTGAGGATGGCAGACAAAGATAGATTTTTGCCTTATCTGCAGTATTTTAATTTACTCAAGGAGAATGTATTAGTATGTACTTTGTGTCTTTAAAAAATGTGCTCAGACACAACACAAGTAATTTTTAAATGTGTTCAGACACAATACAAATTTTAAAGAGCTAGAAACAATCTTTAAGGTCTAAAATATGAGCTGCCTAACTTTGAGTATTTTAAAATCCCTCTTTTTGTTTTCAGAACACACACATCTTGACAGCAGACTGCTCGAAGGCTGAAGGCAAAGACTAGGTCATTTTCAGGAAGGCCGTGCCATGCCTGTAGGGGTTGCCATGGGCATAGTTCGTAAGGTTAACACAGAGAAGTAGTATTAGTGAGCAGTAAGTCTTTACATGATGTATCTGTTTGGAAGGAAATAAGGGAGAAAATAGGACACTGAGTCAAAAGTCAGAAAAGCAGGTAATCTTCAAAAAAAAAATTGTGGTTGTTATATCTTCCTCTCCCCCCCCC
>NW_007870907.1:0-588 GCF_000696425.1 Galeopterus variegatus
ATAGCCTCCATTCTACAAGTGGGGCTGAGGGAAAGAAGGGAGCCACCACTTATCAACAACACTTGCCTGGGAATTACTCTTAGAAACAGGCAGCTGGCAGCTGGGTGAGAAACACAAATTCTGCTACTTCAGAAAGCAAGCCATTCAACTGTATTTGGGAAGAGGGAGCCTTTTGTTCTTGGCTATAGTTTGGAGTAGAATCTCTACTTCACTGAACTGGGAGGAAACAGGAAGAGAGCAGTCTTGGTTCAAATACTACATACTCTTGCCTTTATTACCATTCTTTAGCAGTTTTTCTTGAATAGATATTTCTTCATTTGCTATTTGCCATTTGGACCACTTCCAGAGACTATAAATGGTTGTTTTAAAATAATTTTCACTGAGTTCCAGTCAAGATGTTGGAATAGACGGCCCCCAGCATCACTCTCTCCCACAAATCAACCAAATTTACAACTGTAAAAATGTAACATCAGCCAAGCTGGGCCTGCTGGAGCTCAGGGGAAGAGGAGAGACCTACGGAGTTCATGATGGCAGGAGAAACTACGATGAAAGAAAGAAAAAGCTGCTCTGAGCATTTTGGGCTGTGGC
>NW_007870908.1:0-588 GCF_000696425.1 Galeopterus variegatus
TATACATTGTAGTTGATTTTTATGGCCCTTTACCTGGAGGGGGGAAGAGAAACAATTACTACTATTTTAAAGGGATTTTTTGATCAAAGAATACAAAGTTTCAGTTCAACAGGAGAAATAAGTTTTAGTGATTCGTTGCACAGAATGGTGATTATAATAAATAATAATGCATTGTATATTTTGAAATTTTTAAAAGAGTAGATTTCATATGTTTTCATTATAAAAATCCAGTCTAGTTGTTAAGCAATGTATTCCGATGTAATACAAGGGAGATGAGTATGTGATTTGTATGTGAGGTGATGGATTTACTAATTAGCCTGATTTAATCATTCTGCATTGTAAACGTATATCAAAATATCACAATTGTACTACATAAATATATACAAATATTGTTTTTAATTAAAAAATAAAATTTAAACACCAAGGTCCAGGGTTTGGATCCCCATACTGGCCAGCTACCAATATATATATATATTTTTTTTTTTTTGCAATATACACACACACACACAATTATACACTATACATATACACACACACACACAATTTTAAAAATTAAAGGGCTTTTTTGTCCCTTTAAATACTTTGTTG
>NW_007870909.1:0-588 GCF_000696425.1 Galeopterus variegatus
TTGCTGTTTGCATGGTATATCTTTTTCTATACTTTTACTTTCAACTTATTCATATTTTTGAATCTAAAATATGCCTACTTCAAACAGCATAGAGTTGGAACTTGTTGGTTTTTTTTAATTGAAACATAATTGATTATACATATTTGTGGGGTACACAACCAACTTTCAATACTTGTGTACAACACGTGATGATCAAATCAGGATAATTAGCATATCCATCATACAACATGTAATCATTCCTTGTGTACATTAACCAATTTCTTGCTAACCCTCCCCCACTCCCTTTTACCCTCTTCTAGTAACCACAGTTCTATTCTCTCCTTCTGAAAATTCAATGTATTATTGTGATTATGGCTTTTCTTTTTTCTTTCTTTCTTTCTTTCTTTCTTAACCTATTTATTTATTTATTACCTTCCACTTATGAGTAAGGACATACAATATCCCTATTTTTTGCCTGACATTTCACTTAAAATAATTTTCTCCAAGCTCATTCATGTTGCTGGGAATGACAGAATTTTGTTCTTTTACATGGCTGAGTAGTATTCCATTGAGCACATATACCACATTTTTGTTATCCAGTCATCCATC
>NW_007870910.1:0-588 GCF_000696425.1 Galeopterus variegatus
TATTGCCAGAAAGGATTGTTTCTTCTAAGGTCTTTGTAAGAACAAATTATAAATAAAATACAAAGCAAGAGCAGATCTTTTCTAAGTTATAATTAATTAAATCTTTACTGAAACATTGATTGCATCCTCTCAGCTTTTCTGTCACTTTTTTCCAGATAAAACTCTTATAAGAAAAAATATGTATCTCATAATCATCCTCAAAACCAAGTATTGACATTCTCTCTGTCACATCAAAAATATTCCTTCTATATTTCCCTCCAGCTCACCAAACATAAATTACTAAAAAAAGTTTTTTGAAGATTCTACACTATGGAATTCTAGATTTGAACAGAGTTCCTGAGAAACATAATAAAAATACTCTGGTTCTTTCTGATATCCTTTAAAGTAGCACTTCCCAGTGACAGTAAGTATAATTCATTGAATGGGATAGACTAGTAATTAAGTGATTTACGGCTGAGGAATGATGCTATATTTGGGGAGAATATTGCACAAAGTTAATCTACCACAAGGTATTTTCACATTAGCCTGCAATAATCCTGGTGTTCCAGCCTCAGCCAAAATGTACATTCAGATTTATTTATTTCAGAT
>NW_007870911.1:0-588 GCF_000696425.1 Galeopterus variegatus
GCGCGCACACCGACCCACACACCGGCGGGTCTCACCATCGCGCACACACATCCACATCCACTCACACACCAGCAAACAAAGGGTCTGGACACTTCTGTCCCCTCCCGCCCCTCCCAGCCGGAGAGGGCGGGGCATCCCCTCCCCAGCTCCCCTGCAAGGTAAGCTCTGGCTGCGAGCTGCGGTGGGGAGGGGGGCCCGGCGCCCCGGAGGGAGGTGGCCAGGACGGTGGGGGCTTCCCTGGCTCCCCAGGAAAGCCGCGCACCCCCCCCGCACGCCCTTTGAGGGCTTCGGCCCAGCCACCAGGCTGGGGGTGTATGAGGACGACCCAGGATGCCGGGAATTTCCGGGAAGGCGCGGGGGTCTCTACCGGGCTTCGGAGACTGGAGCTGCCCGGCCCCAGCGAAAAGGAGTCCCAGGAGCCTCAGCCCCCAGAACTGGGGACAGGGCGCCGGAAGCTCCCCCATCAGAGCCAAGCAATTACTAATCTTGCCAGCACAGCATCTCCCCAGATGAGAGAGAGAGACCCCTGAGATGTGTTGTACTGTCCCTCTGCCTCCCAGCCCCGGGACTTCCCCGCCCCCCCCCCCC
>NW_007870912.1:0-588 GCF_000696425.1 Galeopterus variegatus
TTTTTATTTTTATTTTTTGTGTGTAGTTGTTTACTTGTTCCAGCAATATTTGTTGAAAAGACTATCTTTTCTCCATTATATTGTCTTGACTCCTTTTCAGGATCACTTGACTATAATTGTGTGGGTCTGTTTCTGAACTCTCTATTCTGTTCCATTGATATCGTCATCTGTTCTCTTGACAGCACCACACTGGCTTGATTCCCATAGCTTCATAGCAAGTCTTGAAATCTGGGAGTGTGCAGTGCTTTGAGTTTGTTTTTTCTCGTTCAATATTGTGTTGGCTATTCTAGGTCTTTTGTCTCTATCTATGTACATTTTAGAATCAGATCAATACATTGATATTTACAAAATAACCTACTGATTTTTGATTGGGATCACACTGAATTTATATCAATGTCTTCTTAATAGAAAATTGCTAAATGCCAATGATTATTACAACTGTTTCTATCTTTGTGGAAGTGTAACAAGGTTAGTCCCCAGAGTAGAATAAGTTTTCATGGGCAACGGAGAAACACTGTATTGCTTTCCTAGAGCAGCCCACAGTTTTTAAATTCCATAACTCTTTGGGAGTCATATTATTGTCAAATA
>NW_007870913.1:0-588 GCF_000696425.1 Galeopterus variegatus
CCCAAAACTTTGAACTACCGGGGTAGTCACACCCTGAGTGCCATAGTAGAGGCAGCACCCTGACTCTTGGGGACCTCTGGCCTCCGGCACATTGGAGCAGTTCATCTCCCAGCACCACAGCTGTGCAGTGACCCACCCCCAGGAATCCAGAGGTTCTGCTGCCTAGATAGTTGTGATTTCTGGGGCGGAGCAGACGCAGAACCTCAGTCCCAGGGAATCAGAGCCTTGGCTGAGCTGTGCCACCCCGCCCTCCAGTACAGTCAAAGTGCCATGCCACCTAGAACTGAACTGGCCTCTTGCAGTTCAAGCTGCTACTCTCCTGGTAGCAGTCATCTCCGTGCTGTTCCTCAGCCCTCCGGGGCCCAAGCCTCAGCAACATCTTGCCTTCCCTGGGTCCTTGCTGCTGATGTAGATGACCTCACAGAGCCTGGGCTACTGCCTTGTCCCCCCATAGAAGGATCTAGAATCACCACTGCATGGTACCTCATTCCCCAGAGCCTGATCTACTGCTGTGCCCTGTTCCTGACCCCCAAGCCTTTAGAGCACCCTTTCTTCCCAAGAGCCATGCCAATGTTATACCTTGCCACC
>NW_007870914.1:0-588 GCF_000696425.1 Galeopterus variegatus
TAGCAGTTTGGGTACAGTATCAAATTCATACGAAACTGTGTTCATTTTTCCTCTTTTGTGATCAGAAACACAGTTCTAGTGCCAGAAGACATTTACAGTGCTGACCTCTCGGATACTGCAGACGACACAGATTCTGGGTTTCACAGACCTTCACAGTTTTCTTTCAGACAATAATGATTTCTTCTGAGGAAAAAAAATGACAGGAAGGGTTATCTTGAGTGATTTCTTTTATTTGGTACTTTCCGTATTCTCCAAATTTTATTTAATAAACATGGCTAATTTTTATAATAAAAAATGAAGTTTAAACTAAAAAGACATTAGATTTGCATAAACGGGAGACATGTATGTGACCCTTTGCTGCTTCAGGGCCCATCTGATGGAGTTTGGATTTATGTTTAACTCACTAAGCAGCGCACTTTCACTTTTGCATATTTTCCCATGAAGCCACAGAGAGTGAAGCAACATAAGTTAAAAAACAAAAACAAAACACTTTCTTAATGGCTAGAAAACATTTTCTATAAATTATGTCTGCACAAAGTGGCTTTCTGTTTATTTGAGTTTAGACAATTAAAAGACAATGGAAGGTGT
>NW_007870915.1:0-588 GCF_000696425.1 Galeopterus variegatus
AGTTCATCATATGCAAATCAATAAATTTGATATACCACACCAATAAAATTGAAGACAAAGACCATGTGATCATCTCTATAGATGCTGAAAAAGTATTTGACAAAATTCAGCATTCATTCATGATAAAGACTCTCTAAGAGTTAGGTATAGACAGAAAGTACCTCAACATAATTAAATACATATATGATAAGCCCACTGCCAATATCATCCTGAAGAACAGAAACTAGACAAGGATGCCCACTCTCACCACTCCTATTCAACATAGTTTTGGGAGTACTAGCCAGAGCAATCAGAGAAGAGAAGAAAATCAAGGGCATCCAGATTGGAAAAGATGAAGTCAAACGATCCTTGTTTACAGATGATATGATCATATATATTAAACAACCTAAAGCCTCTACACAAAAATTCCTAGAGTTGATAAATGATTTCAGCAATGTTGCAGGATACAAAAACAACACAGAAAATCAGCAGCATTTCTATACTCCAACAGCGAACATGCAGAAAAAGAAATCAGGAAGGGAAGCCCGATTACAATAGCCACCAAAAAAATCAAATACTTCACCAAAAAGTTAACCAAAGATGTGAAAA
>NW_007870916.1:0-588 GCF_000696425.1 Galeopterus variegatus
ATTATACACTTGTTGGAAGAATAAAATGAGATAACGTATGCAATGGGCTTAAAATAGAGCCCGATACAGAATAAGTGCTCAATAAATATTAACTATTACTATAAAAAAAGAGAGGTACATAATCCACAGATTTTGTAGTAAAATCCTTTTATTGATTATTAAAAAACAAAACAACAACAACAAAAAACCCAAAATAAAGCTGGAAAAGAGGAATATGGCAGAAAGAAAACAGAATACATAGAAATTAAACAAGATTTAAGACACCTTATATCTTTGATTACATAAAACATAAATAGTCTAAGCATCAAATTAAAAATCAAAGATTGCTCAATTGGATCAAAATGAAAGGTCCAACTGTTTGCAATCTGAGAAAAAAAATCTTATATAAATTAAAATGTAGATAGGTCAAAAGTAAAAAGGTTGAATAAGATATACCATGCATATTCTATTCATAAGAAATCTGGATTGAATGCATTAAAATCAAAATAACTTTCAGAACAAGGAACAAAATTAAGGGTAAAGAGTAGCATTTCAAAGACACAGAGGTCAATTAATCAAAAAGACAAAACTATCTCAAATGTTTATATA
>NW_007870917.1:0-588 GCF_000696425.1 Galeopterus variegatus
TCATGACTGATGTTGATATTTCTCTATTCTAATTATAGAAAGAATGATGTAAATGGACTTGCTGAAGTTTGAGGCTTATGAGAATAGTATATACTTCATTTCAAACCAGAAAGTTGGAGGAGCAAAGGTCAACAGACTATCTTTTTCTGTGTGGTAGGTGTCTTAGCACTTTGTGTATTGCCACTATCATGTGAGAAGTCATTGAAGACTACAGGGACATGAACTATAGGCCACAGTTGCTTTGCTTGGCAGTAGATTGCTTGGTAAGAGTATCCCTGTTGGTGCCTCAGGAACTGCCAAGAAACTATGCTTCTACCAAAAAGCTACCCAAAAGTTCTGTGGGTTAACTTTAACTAGAGGAGTCATTGACGCCTCATACATTTCTTATCCAAGGGCCTGGCCCTGGAGAATCCTGTTACCTCCTTAACAGGTAGGGGTACTTCCTAGGCAAGGCAAGTCCCAATGTGACATTGCCCTTGGATTAGAGAGAAGTGATTGAGATATAAACAATCTCCCAAGATCAAGGTGATATTTGCGATAGCACTAAGGAACTCTACAAAACTATATAAACATCTTTTTTTTTTTTTT
>NW_007870918.1:0-588 GCF_000696425.1 Galeopterus variegatus
AGTTGATAAAGCAGTGGCAGGATTTTAGAGGACTGAATCCAATTTTGAAAGAATTAGTTCTATTATGGTAAAATGCTGTCAAACAGCATGGCATATTACAGAGAAATCTTTCCTGAAAGAGAGAATCAATCAATGTGGCAAACTTCACTTCTGTTTTATTTCAAGAAATTGCCACAGCCACCCCAACCTTCAGCAACAACCACTGTGATCAGTCAGCAGCCATCACCACTGAGGCAAGACCCTCTACCACCAAAAAGATTACTATGACTGATTGAAGGCTCAGATGATCATTAGCATTTTTTAGCAACAAAATATTTTTTTTAGTCATAATGCTATTGTACACTTAATAGACAACAGTATAGTGTTAGCATAACTTTTATATATACTGGGAAAAAAAATTTGTGTAACTTGCTTTACTGCAGTATTTGCTTTATTGAGCTGATCTGAAACCAAACCCATGATACCTCTGAGATATGCCTGTAAATATGTTTAAAGCCACTTCTGATATTTACTTACTATAATGGCTGTAGAACAATCACTGCTATCTTAAGAGTGTGGACTTTTAATTTTTATAAGTTAGGGATTATC
>NW_007870919.1:0-588 GCF_000696425.1 Galeopterus variegatus
CACTCTCATATTGCAGATGGGACCACAAAATGCTGCAACTCTTAGAGGGGGAATTTGGAAACATCTAATAAAATTCCAGACAAATTTACCATTTAGATGCAAAAAAAAAAAAAAACCCATTTCTATGAATCTATTGTGAAGATACCCTCTTAAGTGAGAAATAACATATGCATGTGTGTAATAGCTGTCTTTTGCTACAACACGAATAGGGTGACAACCATCAGGTTTGTCCAAGGCTGAGGGGATAACCGGAACTCGGGACTTTCAGTTCTAAACCTTGGACAGTCCCAGGCAAACCAGGATTGTTGGTCATCCTAGTAAAAAATTACCCTAAAATGTATCAGCTTAAAAGAGTATACAGTTTTTTACCTCACAGTTTCTGTGAGCCAATAATCCAGGCACAGCCTAGCTGGACTTCTGCTTCAGAGACTCTCACAAGGCTGTGATCAAGGTGTCAGATAGGGCTGGGGTCTCGTGTAAAGGTCTGAACAGGGCAAGATCAGCTTCCAGCTCACTTACACGGTTGTTGGCAGAACTGGGTTCCTCAAAGGCTACTGGAATGAAAGCCTTCATTACTTGATGGCTGGA
>NW_007870920.1:0-588 GCF_000696425.1 Galeopterus variegatus
GCTGCTATAGAAAGCCTTAATCAGAAAAACTATAAAATGAAGTGTTCACTGCAGCTTCCAGTAGCCAATCCAAGTCAGTAAAGGACGGTTTCTACTTCTAACCATACACAATTTGCTTTGGTGCATTTCAGCTGATTATAATTGTTTGCTGGGTAGAGAGAGCACAGAGAAGGGGAAAGATTAGCTGCTAAGACTTTAAGCAATCAAATGTCATTGCGAGGTTAGAGAAATGATATGCAAATCAAGTTCTGTGGGCTTCAATAGTGAGTCCTCCATGAAGCTCCAGCTAATTTCCCAAACAGAGCCTGTTCCACCTTCCTCTGGGCTCCGGAAACACTTAATTGCCACCTCCACTATGTCACTTGTGACTTTGCATTACAATTACCTGTTTGCATATCTGTCCCCTCTGCTACACTAGGAGTTTGTTAAAAGCAGAGGCTGTATATTTTGCTTATCTTATCCCCAACTCCTGCTTAATGTCTACACGTGGCTGATGTTCCACATATCTAGGTTGAATGAATGAGGAAGCCTAAATCAATTTCTCATATATTCCTTCCTGAAAGACCATAAATTTGTTAGCAAAGGTAT
>NW_007870921.1:0-588 GCF_000696425.1 Galeopterus variegatus
ATTATCCCATGTATTTTCTCAGACCACAATGGATTAAAACTAGAAATCAATAATAAACGAACCTCTGGAAACTATACAAACACATGGAAATTAAACAACATTCTACCTAACGACATAAGGGTCCAAGAAGAAATCAAGCAGGAAATAAAAAAAATTTATTGAAACTAATGAAAATAATGATACATCATAGCAAAATTTGTGGGACACTGCAAAAGCAGTATTAAGGGGGAAATTTATTGCATTAAATGCTTACCTCAGAAAAATGGAAAGATGGCAAGTGAACAACCTAACTCTGCACCTTAAAGAACTAGAAAAACAAGAACAATTGAAACCTAAAGTTAGCAGAGGGAAAGGAATCATCAAGATCAGAGCAGAACTTAACGAAATTGAAACCGAAAAAGCAATACAAAAGATCAACGAATCAAAAAGTTGGTTTTTTTTAAAAGATAAATAAAATCGACAAACCGTTAGCACAGCTAACAAGAAAAGGAAGAGAGAAGATTCAAATAACAAAAATTAGAAATGAAAAACATGATATTACAACTGATCCATCTGAAATACAAGGAATCATTCGAGACTACTATAAAC
>NW_007870922.1:0-588 GCF_000696425.1 Galeopterus variegatus
CTGTTGACCATTTGTATGTCTTCCTTTGAAAAATGTCTATTCAGCTCCTTCATATTTGGGGCATGAGGGGTGACAATCAGCTCTGTATCTCATGAATATTCATAACCAATTTTTAAAAATCAAATGCAAAGAGAAAATTTTAGAAACATCAGGAAAAAAGCAACTTATCACATACAAAACAGCCTCTATAATTTAGTTAGTAGATTTTCCATCAGAATCCCTGCAGGCCAAGAGAGAGAGGCATGTTATACTCAATGTACTGAAAAAAAAAAAGTGCCAACCAAAAATACTTTAAATTGAAAAACTGCTTATTAAGAATAAAGTTAAAATAAAATAAATATGTTTCCAGACAAACAAAAACTGATGGAGTTCACCACCAGTAGACTGGCCTTATAAAAAGTGCTAAATGGAGTTCTTCAAGTTGAGATGAAAGATGCTAAAAAATAAAATGATTGAAATTATTCCAAATATCTTTTCTGATCACAATGGGATGAAACTAGAAATAAGTGGGATTGCTAGATCCTACAATAGTTTTATCTGTAGTTGTTTGAGAAACCTCCATACTGTTTTCCATAATGGCTGTACTAG
>NW_007870923.1:0-588 GCF_000696425.1 Galeopterus variegatus
GTTTGTTTTTTGAGAAGATAAATAAAATTGATAAGCCATTAGCTAGCTTAAGAAAAAAAAAAAGAGAGAGAGAAGACCCAAATTACAGAACTCAGAAATGAAAAAGAAGACATTACAACTATACCACAGAAATACAAAAAGTCATTAGAGACTATTACAAACAACTATGCACCAACAAATTTGAAAACCTGGAGGAAAGGGATAAATTTCTGGACACATACAAACTATCAAGAATGAACCAAGAAGAAATAGAAAAACTGAACAGACCAATAACAGGCAACAAGATTAAAGCAGTAATCAGCATTCTCCCAATACAGTAAAGTCCTGGACTGTATGGCTTTACTGCTGAATTCTAGCAAACATTTAAAGAGGATTTAATATCAATTCTCTTCAAACTATTCCAAAAAATTGAAAGAGGCCACTCTCCCAAACTCACTGTATGAGGCAAGCATCACCCTGATACCAAAACCAGACAAAGATAGAATTTTAAAAAAAGAAAACTACAGACAAATATCTATGATGAGCATAGACACAACAATCCTCAATAAAAAACTAGCAATCAGAATACAGCAAGACAGAAAAAAAAAA
>NW_007870924.1:0-588 GCF_000696425.1 Galeopterus variegatus
TAAGGAGGTGAAAAGTTTTAGTCAATTTCACCTCTATAGAGAAGTGCTTTCCTCTACCCTCCTCCGCCTCCTCCCTGCCCTCCTTCCTCTTCTGTGTGTTCAGTAAAGTTCTCAAAATAGCTCCAATTCTGCTTTTTCCTTCAAGTCTTTGTTCACAGTTCCTTTATTTATGTAATAAACAGGAACTGGGAAGGATCCATTCATTCCACTTGTTAAGAAGGTGGTTTTTTTTTTTTTTTTTAATCTTTGTATTGATTAAATCTGAGCTTGTAGCTCTCTGGTATCTTGCACTGCATTTATAATCTCAACCATTTAATTTCATTTTCTTTTATCTTATAAAATATGTTTAAATGTTTGGAGCTTTGAAGGATGTCACTTCCAGAAGTGATATATTTTATTAGTATTATTATTATTATATGCTTTTCTATATTCCAATGGGAACTTGAGAGGGCGTACAGAGAAATAGATATACTTAGCTGTCATCTGGTTTTGCCATTACGTGAAATTTCCATTCTTCACTTAATGTTCTAAGCCAATGATTCTCAATTCTGGCTGCACCTTAGAGAGTTTTTTGAAAATACCAAGGCC
>NW_007870925.1:0-588 GCF_000696425.1 Galeopterus variegatus
TTCAATATCTAAGTAATCTCTTTTCTAATTTATTTCTTTATTTTTTCTCTTTTAAATTTCCCAAGCCCTACTAAAGACAGAGCTACTATATTGAGCCCTGGACTAGGTTCCCAAAGATGTATAAATCATGGTGGAAGAGTAAGATCTATTTCACTATCAGGGAATCAGATCAGAAAATTGCCTGCTTCTTTAGCTCATTGGCAAGCTTGTTATCCCATTTAAGGCCTACCTTCCTGGACTCCAGGCTTTATTCCAAAGAACTCATCAGTCTAGGTCTTCCTGAGTACTTCCTATTCTATATCAGAGGAGTATCCACTACCACACTGCTATTTTCTTATTAGAGACACTCCAAGTTTCCCCTTTGTTCTCTATGCCCTCACTCAGCAGGCTAGAGGGCCTGGATCAAACTAAATTTGAATCCCTTAAAGGTACTGATGCATTGGAAGTAAGAAACTCTTCTAGGGCCAGTGCTCCTTGGCCTTTCAATTTTTTTTTGTTGCTGTTGTTTCCCACATGCTTGCCTCTTTCATTTTTTTTTTTTGCCTTTTTGTCTTTTTTCGTGACCGGTAACGGGATCGCAACCCTCGG
>NW_007870926.1:0-588 GCF_000696425.1 Galeopterus variegatus
CCTCTCTGAGCTTTGTTTCTTCAACTATCAAATGGGTATAATGCCTATTTTTCCGAGTTGAGAGGATTAGATATGAAGAAGCCCTGGGATAGGATTACCAAAGTCAGCAAATAGAGACAGGACACCAATTAAATTTGAATGTCAGATTTTTTTTAGTGTAAGTGTGTCCCAAATATTGCATGTTTATCTGACATTCAGTTGCAACTATGCATTCTGTATTTTAACTGGCAACCCTACCCTGGGATAAAGATGAATAAGAAAAATGTCTGAGGAGCACACACTAGTAGCAGAACAGACATGAAGAATGTAATTGCACTGCAGGGCAATTTGACTCATGGCAGAGGTATAGACAGAGTGCTGTGGAAACACGGACATCTCCATTTGGGCTCTTAAGAGAAATCCAGACTCACTCTTGCTGATTCATGGCTGGAATGTCAAACGCCCCCAGTGACCGTGGGGTTGATGCCACAAGAGCACAAAATGCAAGCGCATTAAGTGAGACTGACAGTCCAAGTCTGCTTTTCCATTGAGTAATGCAGGAAGATGAACTCTGTTTTCTTCCCTCTCAGAGCAAAGGGTGACCCTTAG
>NW_007870927.1:0-588 GCF_000696425.1 Galeopterus variegatus
CTTAAATATCACAGACAACTGTGACTTTTCCATTTTATCATGTCCTGTGTTGATTCTGCTTTAGATGCAATATTCCATTAATGAGGAGGTGTAACTGTGAGGCACTGTTGTGTATCCAGAGGCTTACAGAGTTAATTACACGACATTCTTAAGTAATGAGGTATTTGAAGAACTTTATAGCAATTATAAGGTACTAAACAAATGTGAGTCGTATTACCATAAAATAGCTATTATTTATAAATCTATGTATATGTATATATATATGCATGTGTTTACATATGTATATATTTAAAATTTTTAAAAAGTGTATATATATTTTTTCCCTCTTATACTCACTATTCCACAGATTACGATAAGTAAAGCAATTTCCTGTTCAGATTTAGACAGATGCTTCTGAACAATGAGTTGTATGGATCAGGCTAAGAATAATGCTTGAAACCATAACTTTGAAAGAAAAAACATAGCTATATGAAGTATTATACTCTAAAAAAAGAAAGTATCCAATTTATGAAGAGATTGTTTCCCAGAAGTTACATCATATTTTTTTCTATAAATATGTGGTTAGCATCCCAATTTGGCAGCTAAGAG
>NW_007870928.1:0-588 GCF_000696425.1 Galeopterus variegatus
AGTGTGTCTGTTCTCCCAGTAGAATAGGGAGCTGAGTCCCCTCTATCTTTTAGAATTTATGCAGTTAAATCTTAAAAAACAGACTTATTATGAAACCAACATCTACTTATCATGAAGCTACCATCTTCAGTGACTGCAATCTCATATACCTTGAAAACTTAGGAGGTCATATGATATCACAAAAGAAAAACTCCAAGTGGCATTTTCTTCAAATTCTGAAATTTATGTTCTCAAATAAATTGAAATGCAGTTTGGGTATGAGACCATCAGATGTCACTGCCTCATGATTTTCACTGCTGAAATTAAATCATAGGCATATATTTAAATAAAATCATATAGTAATTTTGCAGACTTTTCCTATTGAAATATTATAACAATTTATACAGCAACAATAAAAATACTATATTTATGTATGATTCTGAAGCTAAAAATTTAGAGAAGTTGTTCCAATTCACATACATACTCTACTAAGTAGTAGACATCTGTGATTCCAAAGCCATACTTGTCTGCAATTCTGAACTGGGTTACCATGATAGTGTTTCAGACTTTTTTTTTTTTTTTAAGATGACTGCTAAGGGGATCTTAATC
>NW_007870929.1:0-588 GCF_000696425.1 Galeopterus variegatus
ACCTTGATTTCAGCCCAGTGAAACTGATTTTGGATTTCTGACATCCAGAACTGTAAGAAAACAAATATATATTGTTTTAAGCCATCAACTGTGTGGTAATTCGTCATAGCAGCCATTAGAAACTAACACAACTTCTATAACTTTGCATAAAAAAAAACATTATAAAGATTTTTTGTTAGATACAGAAATTGATGCCTATCACCATGTGTTTGATTTTATGCCTTTTAGGGTGTTGTATGTTATTAACACTCTAACTTGTGGATCTTCAGAAATATTTTTTACATACCACCCTCTCATTAAAGTAGTCCACCTCTCAGAGTCACGCCCATAACATTATTTGTCCCCAATGGCCAGGACTCAACGTGAAGAGCAGGTCAGGGTCAAGCAATGCTAGAGACCACAACAGTCCTCAAAGAGGAGAGGTTTCCTTCATATTTAAATGACAGTTGAGAATAG
Organism: Galeopterus variegatus; assembly: GCF_000696425.1. NCBI lineage: Eukaryota > Metazoa > Chordata > Mammalia > Dermoptera > Cynocephalidae > Galeopterus > Galeopterus variegatus. Next base: position 457 of record NW_007870929.1, read on the forward strand.
CCATGATAGTGGGCATCCTTGTCTTATTCCATCAGTCCCTCACTTGAATGGGGTTCTTTCTAACGTACTACTTTTATTTTTTTATTTTTTCCTTTAAATTTTTATTTTGTCAATATACAATGTGGTTGATTA
>NW_007870930.1:0-588 GCF_000696425.1 Galeopterus variegatus
AAAAACCTTTATAGATAACTTTTCTGCTGATATGACTAAGGAAGCTCTCATCACAATGGTTGCTAAATTCTGAAGTGAATAGTTACTCATCTTTTACACCATGCACCCATGAGAGACAGAGTTGACTGACAAAAAGTTATGTACTAGAATATGTCCTTTCTTAATGGTAAAACTGAAATTGAAGAATCTAGTTGAGGTGTTTGTCAATAATGATAATCTCAAAAATGTACCTCACAATTAAGCATTCATCCCAGTCAGTGCTAAATAGTGACAGCTTGTACTTCATGAGGGTCTGCCCCTGGAAAATTCATAGCATGGAGAAGCAGAGGTAAAGATGAGTTTCTTGGGATTAGCCAGATGTCAAGGATATTGGAAGGAGGAATTTTACCCGTATATGCCTAGTTGTCCTACTAATCTACCAGTGGAATAAGTCAGTCTTTTTTCCCAAGGAAAGAGTGTGGAAGGGGCAGAGAGAAGATAAGTTGGGAACTATTATGAGGGAAAGAGGCTCATTCTGCCCCTGACTTACTATACAATTCCGTGAGACCTGTTGAAAATGTTCTTTGCACAACACACACACACACACAC
>NW_007870931.1:0-588 GCF_000696425.1 Galeopterus variegatus
AGGAGGAGACATATGGAACTCATGAAGGCAGGAGAAACCACAATGAGAGAAAGAAAAAACTGCTCTCAAGTGTTTCGGGCTGTGGCCACTTTAGTGCTAGAACGCATGGAGCAGGAGCTGGCAGAAGTTGCAGCTGTGCCCTTTAGATGTAGGTACTTGGAGGCGGAAGGGAAGAAGAGGACTTTGATGGCCCCCAGGTCAGCAAGACCACAAATAGGGTTCCCGTGGACCCATGCAGGAGCAAGAAGCCACAACAACTGAAAAAAGGAGCCACTCAGAGGCCAGTGAGTCATTGCAAGGGACCAGTGCAGGGCCTATCCCATGGGAAGTGTTTGGAGCATGGGTGGTGGTGGAGACAGGCCACTGAGAGAACACTGGGGCACAGCAAGGACAGCCGAGATCTGCCCCCCAATTAGTCCAGGACCACTCAGAGGAGACTGGTTAGGAATACAGAATTGCATGGGGTACAGTTTGATGAAGACTCAGGCCCAGATCAAGAGTTTCTACACAGCCCAGGTGCACTGAGACTCTGGAGAGCTGGAAGTACCTATAAAGTCAACCATTATAACCTGAGCTGCACAAAAAGCC
>NW_007870932.1:0-588 GCF_000696425.1 Galeopterus variegatus
ACCCGGGGCCTTGGTGTTATCAGCACCTCACTCTCCCGAGTGAGCCACGGGCCGGCCCCCACTTTTTCCTATTTACAACTGAAACTCTACCATTAAACTCTAACTCCCCATTTCTCTCTCCCCCAGCTGCAGGCAACCACCATTCTATTTTCTGTCTCTATGAATTTGGCTATTCTAAGTACCTCATATCATTGGAATCACACGATATTTGTCCTTTTGAATCTGGCTTATTTCATTTAGCATAATGTCTTCAAGGTTCATCCACATTGTATCATGTGTCAGAATTTTATTCCTTTTTAAGGCTGAGTAATATTCCATTGTATGTTCTCGCACTTTGTTATCTATTCGTCTATTGATGAGCATTTGGGTTTTTAAATAATGGTTCCAGGAATATTGATGTACAAATACCTGTTGAAAGCCCTAATTTCAATTCTTTTGGATATATTTCCAGAAGTGAAACTGCTGGGTCATATGGTAATTCCATGTTTAATTTGTGGAGGAACCATTATACCCTTCTCCACAGCAGCTGCACCGTTTTACATTCCCACCAGCAATGCACAAGAGTTCCAATTTCTCTGCATCCTCACC
>NW_007870933.1:0-588 GCF_000696425.1 Galeopterus variegatus
ATCATGAACTACCTATAATGCAACTAGATGCTCACTGACTGCCTGAAAGTGACTCATAGACGAACAGCACATGCCCCCCCATCAAAGACACGGTTCCACATTCTGTAAAATGAAGAAAGTAAAAAGCATACAACAGGAAAAACTATCCCATATCACACGGTAGAAGGAAAAAAGAGGGATTTACATACTGATTTCCAGGTCTTTTCCTAAAAATAATAACCAACAAAGTTTTCCATCTTTCAAAAGACAAATGTTTTTAAACAAATCAGATTCTCATTTGTACAACAATTCAGTATAATTTATGTAGGGATTTATATAAAAGAAAAACACCAGGATTTACTTCATACAGACTATCTGATTTACTTCTGATACCTTATTTGCATCCTCATTAGATGGAAACTCTCCTGCTTTCTCAAAACTCGTTAAGTGCAGAAGAGCTAAAACCGTTGTGATAATTCCTAAAAGTCTCCTTTAAAAAAAAAAAAAAGAAGGAAACTGGTACTTACTACCCCACACTGAGCTAAGAAATGTGACTGACAATCAAATATGTACAGCTAACAAAAATATTCAAACTTCAAAAGTACAGGA
>NW_007870934.1:0-588 GCF_000696425.1 Galeopterus variegatus
GAACTACCAGTTATATGCTATCTTCACAAAAAGGGATGTTGAATCAAACATTTCAACATTCAGCCTCTTGATGTGCCTCAGAGAAGAATAAAGTCTCTTAGCTGGGGTGGCAGGTCCCCTGAGGGCCTTTGGCATATTCAGGCCTCGCATTTCCTTAGACTTAAACTTAGGAAGCAGACTTCAGAGGATGCTGCCATGACTTTATGTTGTTTTAAGCCTCTGGATCTCGGGAATATCCCATCATTTTCTCAGTGACCTGATAAGAAGAAGTCTCCCACATCACTTTCAGTCATAAGATCCGTGTAAAATGTAACTGATTAGCCAACACAGTGAAATAATAAGATTGCAAAACATATTTTAAAATGAAAGCTCCTATTTCCCTCCTTTAATGGCCCACTTCAACTCAGAAGTCTGCACTGGGTGGCAGAGGAGGGGGGCATAGTGGGACTCTGTTCCGTTTCCTTATCTGTCACTTGTCCCACTCCCTCGCCCCAACCACCTCCCAAGAGAGGGCACAAGTAGAGTAGAAGTCGGGCAGGAAGAGCCTCACCTGACTGGTGTTTGGCGATCTGGTGTAGACCCCATCAG
>NW_007870935.1:0-588 GCF_000696425.1 Galeopterus variegatus
GACAAATCAACAAATAAACACAGGATTTAAATTAAACTTTAGGTCAATTAGTTTTGGCAGACATCTATGTACATTTTACAGAATAACTTTCTTCTCATCAGCACATGGAACACTCTCTAAGATAGACCACATGTTAGTTCTCAAATCAAGTCACAACAAATTTTCGAAAATTGAAATCATTTTAAGGAACTTTTCTTACCACAACAGATTAAAACTAGAAGTCAATAACAAGCAAAAATTTGGAAACTATACAAATACATGGAAATTAAACAAAATGCTTCTGAATGACTTGTGGGTCCAAAAAGAAATTAAACAGGGAGTCAAAAACTTTCTTGAAACTAATGAAAACAAAGACACATCATACCAAAATCTGTGGGATACTGCAAAAGCAGTACTGAAAGGGAAATTCATTGTAATAAATACTTACATCAAAAGAATAGAAAGAGTTCAAATAAAGAATCTAACACAACATCTCAAAGAACTAGAAAAACAATAACAATCTAATGCCAAAATTAGTAGACAGAAAAATATCATTAAGATTAGAGCATAGTTAAATGAAATAGAAACCAAAAATTGATACAAAAGATC
>NW_007870936.1:0-588 GCF_000696425.1 Galeopterus variegatus
ACATAATGTGACAGTGCAGAGTCAATATTTTACTGTCCTTGTGTAAAAGACTACCTCTGAAACAGAGTGTCATAGTTAGAGAAGTGATTAGAAAAGTCTCTGAGGGCCAGCCCTGTGGCTCACTCGGGAGAGTGCGGTACTGGTAGCACTGAGGCCGTGGGTTCGGATCCTATATAGGGACGGACGGCCAGTGCGCTCACTGGTTGAGCGTGGTGCGGACCGCACCTTGCGGAGGGTTGCGATCCCCTTACCAGTTTAAAAAAAAAAAAAAAAAAATCTCTGAGATGAGTGTTCATGCAAATTTATTATTGATAGATAAATACCAATATAAATATTTTGGGGGATCTGTTTAATAGCTTTATTGAGATATAATTTACATACATTAAAGTTCATCTGTTGTAAGTGTACAGTTAGTGGCTTTTAGTACATTTATAAAGTTGTTCAACCATCGCCACACTCCAGTTTTAAACATTTCCATCATACCAAATATAAATACTTTGACTTCAGGAGAATATATGTATTTACTTGGATATTTTTATCAGTTTGCTTGCAGAGGTGACTACTTTCTATTTAGGAGGAAATAAAAAA
>NW_007870937.1:0-588 GCF_000696425.1 Galeopterus variegatus
GAGTAGGGCCCCTATATTTTCTTAATGATTTTCTTTACTAGCATGTGTTATTGCAAAATTCATCTTAAAATACTGACATTTTTGAAAAGACCCTTTAAAATGTAAATATCTAGTAACTAAAGTTATGTAAATGAATTTATTAATTCTTTCTACAGGACACAATAAATAAAGCAGCATTAAAATATTGGTTGCCTGGAAGATGATGATATTTATAAAGAAAAATGGGTGGGTCAAAAACAGAGACAGTAAGTTTCAGAACCAAACATTTCCTATTTGACCTTCCACGTAAAGTGAGTCCTTTATATAGTCCCAGGGCCATTTGATTTTTTTTTTTTTTTTTGGAAGACTTTTACCTCTTTGGTTGTGCTATGCCACTCAATTTTAAAATATAGTATAACAAAATATAGGAGTAGATCATATGCTGTAATTTTCCAATAAGTATATAAAGAAATGGATATGAGTCAATGCGAATTAATAGAAAAGGCTGCTATGAACAACATATAATTTCCATTATCAGAATTATTTTAAAAAATTGGAAAGTGTAAAACAATGGGAACAGTTTGGTAGATATTAAAATTTGTAGATATT
>NW_007870938.1:0-588 GCF_000696425.1 Galeopterus variegatus
TGATCTTAATGATTTCTTTCCATCTGCTAAATTTAGGTTTGGATTGTTCTTGTTTTTCTAGATTTTTAAGGTGCAGTGTTAGGTTGTTCATTTGCCATCTTTCCATTCTTCTGAGGTGAGCATTTAATGCAATAAATTTCCTCCTTAATACTGCTTTTGCAGTATCTCACAGGTTTTGGTATGAAGTATCATTATTTTCATTAGTTTCAATAAATTTTTTAAATTCCTGCTTGATTTCTTCTTGGACCCATAAGTCATTAATTAGAATGCTGTTTAAATTCCATGTGTTTGTATAGTTTCCAGAATTTTGTTTGTTTTTTATTTCTAGTTTTAATCCATTATGATCTGAGAAAATACATGGGATAATTCCAATTTTTTTGAATTTGTTGAGACTTGATTTGTGTCATAATATGTGATCTATCCTGGAGAATGATCTATGTGCTGATGAGAAGAATGAATATTCTGAGGTTGTTGGATGCAATGTTCTGTAGATATCTGTCATGTCCGATTGGTCTAGAGTATTGTTAAGATCTTGTGTTTTCTCTGCTGATTCTTTGCCTGGATGATCTGTCCAGTATTGACAGTGGG
>NW_007870939.1:0-588 GCF_000696425.1 Galeopterus variegatus
TATATACCATGATTAATTAAATGGGGTCATCCCAGGGATGCAAAGATGGTTCAACATACACGAAACTATAAATGTGATATATCACATCAACAGAAAGAAGAAAAAGAAATATGATCATTTCAATAGATGCCTCCAAAAGATTTGCTAAAACCCAACACCCCTTCATAATAAAAACAGGGAACAAAAAAGGTATAGAAAGAATGTACCTCAACACAATAAAGGCCATGTATGACAAACCCACAGCCAATATCATACTGAGTGAACAAAAATTGAAGGCTTTTCCTCTAAGATCTGGAACAAGACAAGGATGCCCACCTGCCCCACTCTCATTCAACATAGTATTAGAAGTTCTTGTCAGCACCGTAAGGCAAGAGAAAGCAAAAAAAGGACATTCAAATTGGAAAGGAGGAAGTCAAAGTCTCCCTATTTGCAGATGACATGATCTTATACACAGAAAACTAAAGATTCCATCAAAAAATTGCTAGAATAAATAAATTCAGTATAGTGGCAGGATACAAAATCAACACATAAAAATCAATAGCCTTCCTATATACCAACAACACAATAGCCCAAGAAGAAATCAAGAAG
>NW_007870940.1:0-588 GCF_000696425.1 Galeopterus variegatus
TGAGGGTTGCGATCTGTTGCCGGACACGGAAAAAAGACAAAAGACAAAAAAAAAAAAATTTAATTCATACATACTATAACTTTTCTTAACACCCTAGGCTTTTTGAAATTTTCAGGTTCATACCACATAACTCGCTGTTTTATTTAATTGTAACGGAGAGGGACTTATGAAAAGTAACACTTCAATTAAGAATTTTTGGCCGGCCCGGTGGCGCACTGCTACAGTGCGCCGCTTGGGAGCGCAGTGGCGCTCCCGCCGAGGGTTCGGATCCCACATACAGACCAGCGGCTCACTGGCTGAGCGAGGTGCAGGCCCAACATCGAGGGTTGCGATCCCGTTGCCGGTCCCGGTCCCGGTCCGGTACGGGCGGGACACTGAGGGTTGTGATCCGTTGCCGGTCACGAAAAAAGACAAAAAAAAAAAAAAAAGAAAGAATTTTTACTAGGCATCACTGCTTTTTTCTTTTTCTCTAACACGCATCCTTCACTGTCATCATTGCCATTAAAAGAACAAACATACAAACAAAAACAAATACAAGTATAGCAATATGTAGACTGCCCCTGTGTGAAAAGGTATATTTGCAATTCT
>NW_007870941.1:0-588 GCF_000696425.1 Galeopterus variegatus
GAGTGTGATTTTCCCCATTTTATCATTTTAGTGACTTCTGGTAGCTAGACTACATAGTGACATCACTTTCTAGTGGGCAGTATTTAACTGTAGTAAAATTCCTCATGGACTGAGTGGAGCCCATTCCTTGAATTATTTTAGGCACACTGATTTATTTATTTGTTGATATGTTTGTACTTATTTTGCTAACATTTTACATATTTTAAAAAATTATTATACCTTCTCTTTCTTCTTTTTTCCTGCCTTTTCTGCCTTTGAAATAATTAATTTTAAAAAATTAAAAAAAATCAAAATTCAACTTAGTTTCCTCTACTAGTTTCAAAATTACAAATTTGACTTCAATATTTTAACAAAAGCTCCAACATTGATATTTCCAAGATATTCTAAAGTTAATAAATGGTTTTTTTCCTCTCCCAAACAAGACACATTTTCAATTTTTTCTGACTTCCTCTTCCTATTCCCGTCTGTCAAGAACTGTGAAGGGTCTGGGATTTTACCCTACTTGCAAACTAACAAGTTAGCTTGCCATAGTTTCATGGATACCAGCAGAAGGCACAACCTGGGTCAGAGATGAAGAACTTCGTGACT
>NW_007870942.1:0-588 GCF_000696425.1 Galeopterus variegatus
TTTTTCCTTTTAGCTTCCTCGATATAAAATTAAAATAGGTCACCATAGGAAGAAATGCTCTTTTTTGGTTTAAAAAAAGGAATTGCTGTTGAGAAAAGCAACTGAATTTTAAAATAGGGCCATGGGCTGGCTGGTTACAGCGTGGTGCTGATAACAACAAGGTCAAGGGTTCAATCCCTGTACTGTCCAGCTGCCAAAAAAAAAAAAAAAAAAAAAAAACCCAACAAAAACAGGGTTATGTCTCTGTTTTTTCCTTAAAGATGCTAGAAGATGGTGTAATTAACAAATCAAAAGTGTTCATATACCTCATCATTATTATGCAACCCATTTGTAATGGTAATTTATGTGATACATAAAATGTATATAAATCAATTCAACTACATCTTAGGGCAATTTCTGATTTGGGGAAATTATAATCTTTTAAAAAACTCAATAAAATGTCAAAATCTCTATTAGTCCTAAGTTCTGCTGCATCCCTTTATAAATTTCAGCAGCCAAGCCTGTTATTCCATAACCTAAAACACAGAATTTCTAGATACCCCGAGTCCTATCAGGGTTTAACCTCAAGGTAATACGGGTATAAATTAC
>NW_007870943.1:0-588 GCF_000696425.1 Galeopterus variegatus
GTATGGACTCAAGCATAAAGGACTTAAAACACTGCAATAGGAAATGGTATGATTATGTGAAGAGATCTTGGTGGGAAATTTACTGTAAGAGGACAAGCACAAGTCTTAGATCATGACTAATCTTTGCTCAATTCCAAATTCTGTCAATTACTAGCTGTGTACCCCCAGGACAAATTGACAATTCTAAGACTCAGTTTTCAGCGTAAACTGAAGAAAATGATGCCTAATTCATTGGATGATTCTGACAACTAAATGCAATCATACCAATTAAATGCAAAGTGAAGTGTTTGGCCCATGGTAAGTATGCCATAAGTGCCAGGAATTATTTGATACTTACTCTGATACTCGTCTGTTGGGCCTCGAACTTGGTTTATTTTATGATTGTCTATACTGCCTTTAAACTTCAGGGCAGAGGCCAAGAAACTCTCTCCACTACACGTGAAAAAGGATGTAAGCAGTATAGAACATAACTGTATATTCTACGCTGTACTCGCTTTCAAAAAATGTAGAAAAAATCCAGTGGGTGCATGCCACAGAACATTCTTTATAGATCAAGGGAATTTTTCCTGCTTGAACAGAAAGGCTCTA
>NW_007870944.1:0-588 GCF_000696425.1 Galeopterus variegatus
ACTTATCACTATGCTGTGTTTGTCATTGTTATAGGGTTTGGGAATACAATGATAAATAAGACATGCATGATCCCTGCTGTCATGGGACTTAAAATCCAGCAGAAGAGACAAGCGAGCAAAGAGAAAAACACCTTGGTAAAGTAATTGCAATTGTTCTGAAAACCATGAACTAAACAAAAATGGTGCTAGCATAAATAATAACAGGTAGGACCTATTTTTGATAGAGACAGGTAGAAGATCTCACTGATGAGCTGAGGTTAAAATGGATGTGATTAGGGGGCTGAACAGAAACCAAATTACGAAAACCTTGCATTTCAGGTTAGGCATTTAGTGATTTTTCCAAGTACAGTGGTAAAGCCATGACGAGTTTTAGGGTGTGTTATTATCATTAATAACAGTAATAGTTTTATTTAGGGCTTATCGTGTGCCAGATACTATTCTAAATCTGTGATGTGTACTATTTTGGGGTTCTGCAAACAGTCCACTGGTCAAATCCTACAAGCCTTGTGTGTGTGTGTACAGACACGGGGTCATCCCTGGGAGATGGCCCTGGAGGCCATGTAGACCCAGCCTGGCCTATCTATCTGT
>NW_007870945.1:0-588 GCF_000696425.1 Galeopterus variegatus
CAACAAAGTAAATGGATTTTTAATTCAAACTTCTTTGGTTTCTTTTAAAGCACTGCCCTAAGGAATAAAAAATTAGATGATAAATATAATTCTTTTTTACCAAATTTGACAAACTCCTAAAAGAGTGTGATCATCTGAAACAAGAGCACACCAACAACTCAGGGTTCAAAAGAACCCAGTTCTGGAAACAAAAGGTGGAAAATCAACTGTCTTCTACACAAAGTATATTATTAATGCTTCCATACTAACCTCCTATAAAAATTTTTTTAGAAAATAAATATATACATTTTCTTGTTTCTGATGATTATAAGACCGTTGGCTATTCCAGGTATTAAAAACAGGAAAATGTATATACACACACATAGTCAATTATACTGCAGAATGTGTACATCAGTAACTACAAAGGCAAAGAATTCTTCACCCACTCTGATAATATGTAACCAAACTTTGGTTCTGATTGAAATCATTAGTTCCATGACTGTGTGCTGTCGGAGGTTTTATCTGAATGCATCTCAGAATCTTCTACACAATCTTAGCCTCTCTGACACCTTTGGTTGAAAAAGGCTTGGTCCACTTTTAAGATGGTGA
>NW_007870946.1:0-588 GCF_000696425.1 Galeopterus variegatus
TACAATTCCTTGAAATTAATATGAGAAGCGAACAGAAAGGAAATTGTTGGGAGGGAGGGGGGAGAGGGAGGATGGAGGTAGGATTCGGTAATGGGCCACAGTAATGAACCACATTGTATATTGACAAAATAAAATAAAAATTAAATAAATAAATAAAAAATAAAGTTGAGCTTTTAAGGTAGAAAAGCAATAAATAAATAAATAATAAATAAATAAATAAATAAAAATGAAAAAGTATGTCAAGAAAAATAATTTATTACCACTTTAAGACTTTTCTGGTATTGTGATTTTTTAATAGATCAAATGAGTATTTTTAATATAGCATCTAGTCAAGATTTTTTAAGGGACTATAATCTTCATTTTTGATATATCATAATGATTGTGTTGAAGTGTCAATGTTGAAACAGACTTTATCTTAATCTTATAGTTTTTTTCTGTTCACATTTCTAACATTTTTAGAGTTAAAAAAATCCTTTTTTCACATCATGAAGTCATATTTCACTCAACTATGACATTTAATTTAAATGGATGGACTATTTTTAGCAGAATTTTTTCTGAATTCCTAAAAACAAATCATATACCAAAAAA
>NW_007870947.1:0-588 GCF_000696425.1 Galeopterus variegatus
CCTCACAAAGTTTCTCTGAGGATTAAATGAGTTAATACATGTAAAGGATTTAGAATATTGCGTGGCATATATACAAGTATGTGTATATTTGTGCGTCAAGTGTTTTTATTATTATTACCTTAATATAACTATTTCATTACTTTGGTTTGCATAGATGGAAAACCCTCACCTTGGCAAATGGAATTTGGAGAACATTTATTTTAAAATAAATATTTTTGAGAATGCTTAGAATTTTCATAACATTATTTGATCTTTATGAGGATCCTCTCACAGGACATATAGATTAGATCAGGTTAGATGCAAGTGGAGGGCCAAAAGACGCAGCCTTCGTACAAATAAATGCACTTGAGTTCCAAGATGGGAACCTTTAGAAGAAAATTACACACACACGCACATGTGTGCATGCACACACACACACACAAAGTCTATTCCTTCTTTTTCCCTCTGTCATTACCTCAGTCCAGGACCTTATCATCCTTTATCTGGACTTTTGCATTTTCTTAACTGGCTGGCTTTCTTGCTTTTAACCACAACTTGCAGATATTTATCTTCCACTGCATTGCTCGTATGACTAATTACTAAGATACA
>NW_007870948.1:0-588 GCF_000696425.1 Galeopterus variegatus
TCCTCTCTCTCTCTTGCTTCCTCTCGCCATGTGATCTGCTTGTACCCACCAGCTGCCTGCCACTTTCTGCCATGAGTAGAAGCAGCCTGAGGCCCGTGCCCGATGCAGCTGTCCCAGAATCGTAAGCCAAATAAACCTCTGTTCTTTATAAATTACCCAGTCTCAGGTAGCTCTGTTACCAGCAGCACAAAACAGACTAATTCAGAAAACTGGTACTGAGGAGTGGGGTGTTGCTATACAGATACCTGAAAAAGTGGGTGCAGCTTTGGAACTGGATAATAGGCAAAGGTTGGAGGAGTTTGGAGGACTTAGAATAAGACAAAAAGATGGGCCGGCCTGGTGGCGCACTCGGTAGAGTGCGGCGCTTGGGAGTGTGGCGGCGCTCCCGCCGAGGGTTCGGATCCCATATAGAGACCGGTCCACTCACTGGTTGAGTGCGGTGCAGGCGTGACACTGAGGGTTGCGATCCCGTTGCCGGTCGTGGTACAGGCGCAACACTGAGGATTGCGATCCCGTTACCGGTCACGAAAAAAGACAAAAAGGAAAAAGAAGAATAAGACAAAAAGATGAGAGAATGGGACATTTTAG
>NW_007870949.1:0-588 GCF_000696425.1 Galeopterus variegatus
TGGATAATCTTGTGTTAGTATGAGAGACGCTATTGGTGGTCTACCCAACAGCTACCTTCCCAACTTTCTTCATTTACAGAACCTCAAGTTGGGGGGGTGGGGGGGACATGCAACCTGACCCCAAGAGTAAATTAGGATTTGTGTAAGAAAATCAAAGTGGTCTCATTTCTCTTTCTAGGGATTTATTTATGGATAGGCATTTAATTCACTTCTGTTCAATGTCATGTAAAGGAATTCTGCTCAGATGTTTCTTTGAAAAATTCACTCCCATAAAAACAAGAGAGGCAGGCAAGTAAAAAGCACAATTATTCCATACCTCTCTTCCTACTTGAGATGATCTTATATGGCAATATAATGTCTGGAGTTCTGGAAGCCATTAACAAGATAACAAAGACGTCAGGGTAGAAAAATGATGAACCTAGATTCTGGTGGGGGAGTGCGGGTAGTGAAAAAGAACATGGAAACATCTTTTTCCTGACAATTATGTAAAATGATAAAGTATGTGTGCTAGTAAAAGTAAAAGTAGTATTGTTAGGGAGATATTCTTTTATTCAAATCCTAAAGTATCATAACTGCTATGGATAGGAG
>NW_007870950.1:0-588 GCF_000696425.1 Galeopterus variegatus
AGTGAACACTGAGTCTGCGTGAGACCCTGCGCCAGACCCAGGCAATGCAGTAGAGAAAACCTGGCACGGTCCCACCCTATGCACTACGCTTTCTGCCGCATACACCAGGGCTCCTGATGAACAGGGTGGTTATGGCCTGCCTGGTCCACTGCTATTGATCTTTATAATAAAGTCCTGCAGAAATAGTAGTGAGGGCCTGCCTTGTTTCTGACATTCCAGCTCACGTCCCTACCTACCCCGCATGGTGAATTTTCAACGTGCCCTTGTACTGCTACCTTGTCTCAGGTTTTCTTTCCAATCTGAAATGCCAACCTGCACCTTTTCTACTGCCATGCATCACGTGGCTAATCCTTCCAGGCCTGCGTACAGCATTTTTTATGTGGAGTCTTATCGGACACTCTAGGCAAAATCAGTCACTCTCTCCTCCACGCTCCTGTAGTGCATCATACGTGCTGTGATGGTGTTACTGTGTTGGTACGTGTAGCCTGTCACTTTACATGTATTCATCTAGTTCCTTCTCCAGACACGAGCTAACTGAGGACTAGGACGTGTATTATTTATGCCTAAGACCTATTGGTTGAATGAATG
>NW_007870951.1:0-588 GCF_000696425.1 Galeopterus variegatus
TTTTTTTGAAACACAGCTTTGTTGGGACATAAAAACACAAGTTGGCTAAAGCCAACGAGTTTGCTACAGTGGCTTAGTTCAGAATATAGAAAGAAATAGGAGGCTTTCTCCATTGCAATGAACAGCTACCAAAGCCTGCCTCCTCCTTTTTATTGTAGTGTGTGTTGAGCATTACATTTCTTTCCGCCAAGGTAGCATTAACTGTATTTTTTTAAATTAAATTCAAAGACTTTGTTTTCTACAGTGTCATGTTTAGTCCTTGTATTAGTCTGTTTGTGTTGCTTATAACAAAATACCTGAAACTGAGTAGTTTATAAGAAAATAAAATTTATTGCTTACAGTTTCAGAGGCCAGGAAGTCCAAAGTCCAGGGAACACAACTGGTGAAGACTTTCTTTGGCGGTGACTTCCATGATGGCAAGGTATCACATTGTGGAAATGGCAGACCAGAGAGAGCAAGAGAGTAAGCTCTTCATTTTCTCTCTTTTTAAAGCCCTCCAAACCATGCCCATAGCCACCATTTTTAATCCATTCACTACAGCAGGGTTCTACAGTTTAATCACCTCTTCAAGACTCTACCTTTCTATCA
>NW_007870952.1:0-588 GCF_000696425.1 Galeopterus variegatus
CAATTAATGTGTAAACTGAATCCTGCCTATGAATTTGGGTTGTTTCTCTTATACAAAGTTTTAAATATTTAAAACTCATTGACAATTTTTAATTTTTTAATTTATTTTTTAATTTAAAAAGGCAATTTCGATTTCTAATTTTTTGTTTTTAAATCTAAACATAGAAAACTTGCAACTGGCTGAAGCTACATATTGATGTAAACACATTCCTCACTTCTGCCTTTTGTCTTCACCCACCCTGCCCAGCAGATGTTTGTGTTTGTAATTCTCATTATAAAAAATGTTTAGTTGATTCCCCTTGTAACATTCTTCTAAAGCAAATTTTCTTAGACAAAGTGATCTTGAGCACAAATCAAAATTCAGTGCTCATTAACAGGAAACTTATGAGAATTTTAAAAAAAATGGTGGGAGAGGGACAGACATGTACTTCGGTGATGAAATGTTTACACAAGTAACCAGCTAAACACAGATATTGGTTTATTTCACAGAGCTGTAAACCACCATATCTTACAATTAACATGGATTGGTATTTAGGACGTATGATTTGTAGCCATCCACAGATCTGAATGAACCATTCATCAGAATAAA
>NW_007870953.1:0-588 GCF_000696425.1 Galeopterus variegatus
TTTCTTAGTGATATGTAAAATAATGATGGCTCCTTGCTGTTTTTCTCCGTAGCACTTATCAGCACTTGATATAGTTTGTTTATTGTCTAGTTATAACTATTGGGGCTATTACCCTAACAATAGAACTTAGGGCTAGAACTTTGTTTTGTTCACTGTTATGCCCTCAGTACTTAGGACAGTACCTGGTACATAACCGACACTCACTAACTGGATTACTGAGCAAAGTGAATGAATACATGACGTGTTTATTTATCCGTGTGTGATATGGGTTTTATGATTTGTGTGCATAATGATATTAAACACATTCAGTTTTGACATACATGTGATTTCTGTTATGTGGACATAAGTTATTCACATATTATCTATGACCACCTCCAGTGTAGTAGTGAATGCTCCGAAGTCCAGCAGATCCTATCTAGTAAATTTTTATGGTTTTTTTTTTTTTTTTAATCATTTTGAGTGTACTAGTATCATCTTTGATATAGATGTGGTTTATAGGATAATAATAGTAATAGTTGATTTGCTTAATTTCTTTACTCAAAGGTTATGTCAGTTAGGATGTCATTGGCTGCAAGTAACAGAAACCCA
>NW_007870954.1:0-588 GCF_000696425.1 Galeopterus variegatus
TTTTTTATATAAGACCAAAGTTAATGACACACACAACACTCAACTGGCAAGACACAAAAGACAAAGTGGCACGTCCAAAATTTATCTAAGGTATCCACAGACACAACAATCACAATGACAAAGATGAACAAGAAACACAGAAACTACAGACACAACTATCACAGTGACAAAGATGAACAAGAACAAGAAACACAGAAACAATTTCTATTGACCTATGCATCCCAAATACACAATTTCTATTGATTTGCAAGTCCAAATCCAAATCCAAATTACCACTGGGCTCAGCAATGTCTCAGGAGCCCAAGGACTAGGGGAGTTAATGCTGCGTCCAGCCTCCCACTAAGTCCAACCACTGCTGCACCATCCCTTACTGAGATCTCACCTACCTGGGGAGTGTATGAAGTGCCCCATCTGCCTCCAGGGAGAAGAAGAAGAGCAGCTTTTCTATATTCTCCTGGGAGATAAGTGCAGGGAGGGATATACTCATGAGGAAACAATCTCTCTGGGGCCTCCAAAATGTTGTGAGACACCCTCCCGCAAGAAATGCACTTACACGCCACTCATGCAGAAAAGGGCAGTTTATTCACT
>NW_007870955.1:0-588 GCF_000696425.1 Galeopterus variegatus
GGAGAGCAGCCACCAGGGCAGGAAGACAGCCAGGAGGGCAGAGGGGTCCCAGGCTTGATTCTTTACTGACTGGGATGTGATCGTCCAGGTGATGAGGCCACAAAGCACTAGAAATGAACCTCGGGGAGGAAATGGACCTGGTGACTGACAGATTAGAACTTCAAAGCTAGACAGTTCCCAGGAAGAGATCTGCCCCAGTCTGCGCAGCTGTGGCCTCAAACCCAGAGCAGAGCAGACAGAGGCCCAGGGCCTAGGGGAGCATGCTGGGATCCTTGGGGTGGCATGGGGGCGTGTAGGTGACCAGGAGGTGGGAGGAAAGCAAAGGTCCAGCTTGTGGGCATTCATGTTGGTCCCTGGCCACCTGTGGCCCAGCTGCCCAGAGCAGGGAATGGGGGAGTGATTTCAGATGAGGAAACATATCCATATGTTGCCAGGACCTGGTGAGACAGGCAGAGTGGGCTGCCTCATCAGGGCTCCTCTATGCAGAAGCCCCTCTCTGCTCTTCCTCTGTAACCTCTCCCATCCCTCCCCACTCACACACTAGGGTGTCACATTCCTGCCTCTTCCATAATCCTCACTCCTCATCTC
>NW_007870956.1:0-588 GCF_000696425.1 Galeopterus variegatus
CTCCTTTGTAGATATTCTGACAAGTTGATATTAATATTCCCATTCTATAACTAGAGATTTTGAAAAATTTTATAAATTGTAATGGTTATATGGGTATTTATTTAATAGTAATATGTAAACTCTACATTTGCCTTTTTCATTTTTTTCTATTTGTGTTATATTTAACAATAAATACTTATTTTAAACATAATAAAATGATATCATAAATAATGATTTGTCAATACATTAGATATTATAGATGAAATTGATAATTTCTCTTGATTGGATACCCCCCCAAACTCACTGAGGCTTGGCTCCCACTGTGACAGTGTTAAGAGGGTGGAAAATCCTATTGTGGTAGTTGGAAGGTGGGGCCTTGTAGAGCTGATTGGATTGCGAGAACTGTACCCTAATGAATGGATTGATCCATGCTGGGAATAATGGGAGATGTCCTGGTGGCTTTAAAAGGAGAGTGAAAGAGTAGATTGGTCTCTCTCTTACATCTGTCTTTCTCACAATGTGACACCCTGCATTGCTATAGAGGTACCACAAAAGAAGACCCTCACCATGTATTCCCTGGACTTTGGACTTCCCAGCCTCTGAAACTGT
>NW_007870957.1:0-588 GCF_000696425.1 Galeopterus variegatus
AAGAAACCTTGGAAAAATCATCCAGTCAAACTGCCTCATTTTGTCAATTAAGAAAATTAATCAGACTTCAAGATGGTGACAGGTCTGGAGCGGCTGTGCCAGGAGACAGCGCGACCCTGAGAAGTGTGCACTGTGATACCAGAGTACTATTTGCATTTCCAAGAGCAAAAAAAACGAATAAATCTTTGAACAACTAACCTACAATGACAAACAAGCAACTACAGCTTCGAGATTTTAGGGCCGTCACAAAAGAAGACTCCTGAGAGTGCCCAAGCCATGCTGCGGGATCGAGCGAGCAGCCCAAGACAACAAAGGCCAAGTAAGCCAGCAGAGATGACACGGAAATGGAGTGGAAGGCACTGGACCGGCCCAACTCTGCGAGCTCTGTGAGTCACCCCCAGTCCAGCCCCACTTGCGGAACAGAAGCCCAACTGGTCCCTGCCCAACTGGCTCCCGCCTACCACACCAGACTAGGCGTCTGCAACAGTGCTGCCTCCATTTTCTTGGATGGGGGCGGAGACGGCTGGCTCAGATCAGGCAGGCCAGCCATCTTTGCTTTGCGTGGCTCCTCACTGAGATGTGCCACTT
>NW_007870958.1:0-588 GCF_000696425.1 Galeopterus variegatus
GCAAGACCTTCTATAATCTGCCCTCACCCTTTTACTGATTATTTAGTCAAAAAATATTGATTGAGTATCTCTTTTTTTCCAGGCACTACGTGGGTCACTAATATACATCAGTGAATAATAGAAACACAATTGAAGTGCCCACTATGTGACAGATGCTGTGCTGGTGAACAAGGTAACATAATTTCTTCTCACAAAGACTTTTCAGGCTATGCTACAAGGGCTTATACTTTCTGTCAAATCTTATATCTGACTTCCCCCATTTAAATTCCTCAGTGAGAATTCTTTATTCCTTACAAACACGCTAGATTCACTTCCAAGTTCTTTCTGTCCAGGCGCCACACCCCTCGCCCCTTGGCCTGACTGTAGCAGCCTCTCCCCGGTCATATCTATCCATCCGCTAAGGTGCTACTCATTTCCCATGACCTTGTGGACCTCTTCCTGACTACCAACACTTTTTCATTTCTTCCCTCTAAAGTCCTATACCAATTGTTTGGGACTGTATTGTGCTCTGTTGCTGTATTAGTCCATTTACGTTGCTTATAACAAAATACACTGAACTGGGTGATTTATAAAGAAAATGAAATTTAT
>NW_007870959.1:0-588 GCF_000696425.1 Galeopterus variegatus
CCACTTTTACATGTTGTCATGAATTATCCTCTTATGATTATTAAAAAAATCCATATCTTCACCATACTTTTAGAGTTTTGACTTTTGAGGTTTAGATTCTATGATACATTTGGAGTTTACTTATGCCTATGGTGTAGGCAGCAGCTGTGCGTAACTTATTCATTGATGAATAACTAAAGTCAAAACTGGTGCCTGCTAATTAGTTGTTACTCAGTAAATATTTAATGAATAATTGAAAGTATCATACTATGATTTCATTTCTCTGGGTCTTTATTAGTAGATGGACTTATTGAGAACTCTTTGTCACTGAAAATCTTTAAGAATGGGGGGCAAGCTTCGATCCTCTTTTGCTCACTGAAAAAAATAAAATAAAATAATACATGAAGTAAAGTTTTCTCCGTGAGGAAAACATATGAAAATCAAAGGGCCCATGTAGCATATATGTCTTTCATCTTATTAATTATTTTGCTTTTTAGGCATTAGTAAAAATACCAATGCATTAGCAAAGCAAAACCTTTTTAGACTCTATTACACCTTGTCTTTCCCCCCACATACTTTACATTTATTTTGTTCATAATTACACTCGTT
>NW_007870960.1:0-588 GCF_000696425.1 Galeopterus variegatus
CCTTTGTTTTCCCTTCTACGGAAACCATTTTACATATAATTTTCAGATTTTGTGCAGACATACGACTACTATTCAAACACTCAGAATATTTCACATTATTAAGAAAATAAGGTCTAAAATTTAAACTGGTTGCCATTCAGAAATCTCGATCTGGACCTTCCAAATATTTCTCACCACTCGACTTTATATTATAATTCACCCTACCAGCACCGAAATTATCACTCTTTCAAGGATACTTTCTATGGTCTTATGCTGTACTTTTTGCCTGGGATTTCTTTCTCCCCATCCTTGCTTTTACAAATCCTATACGTACCACAAAATAAATTTTTAAGTATAAAATTCTTTGTGAATTTTTTCCATTCTCTTCCTTTCTTTCCTCTGCTTCCTGAAATACAACACTTTACCTGTGCCTCATTACATCAATCATTTTCTACCTTGAATTCAAGAAAATTTTATTTCATGTCTAGGTTATATAAGGGAATATTTTTCAGTATGCGAATGCAGAAGGAAAAACAAACTCTATTCTGATGAAACTCACAGTTTAGAGAGGAAGATAGCAGACCCACAAGTGTAGTACGGTTAAGTGTA
>NW_007870961.1:0-588 GCF_000696425.1 Galeopterus variegatus
AGTACAGGCCAGCAGATCCCCACTCCCCCAATCCAGACAGCCACAGGCACAGCTCACCGCATGGCTGGCTGCCCCGGCTCCATCCCCACCAGCTCCCCTCAAGCAGAGTCACTCTTCCAGGCCTCCGGAAGGTCTGGTCGGAAAAGAAACTTTCTTTGGGCGGCTCCTGCACAACCTGCCACCCCAGCTTTCTAAACACAGTTTAGCTGATTAGCCCCTTGTGCCCAGCAAAGAGCACAGCAGAGAGAGGGAAAGGGTTGAGGAGAGGTGAACTTTGCTATAGCGAACTTTGCTATAGAGCTCAAAGTCAGGAGTAAGGAGTTGGGGAAAGAAGACTTCTGCAGAGGGGCCCCCAGGCAGAGCTGGGTGGGCTCCAGGACAGGGATGGAATTTGGAACAGGCAGCCTCTGCTCACCAGAGACTCACCTCTCTAGGGCACTGAACTCCTTCTGGCTTCTCTAAGGTCAAGGTCTTTTGGGAAAGCAGGATTACTCTCAGAGAAAGTCGGGATGCTGTCCTTGGATCATTTTTTTTTTTTTTAGGAGGTTGCTATTAGCAAAAATCACTGTGCGTGATAGAGGAGCAGAG
>NW_007870962.1:0-588 GCF_000696425.1 Galeopterus variegatus
GTGTTTCCTGAGCATAGATGCTTTCTTGAGGCAATGGGTTGTGTAAGATGCCCTTCCCCCCCAGTCCTTGTAACAAGTCCCTTTTAAACATCTTAAATCCACTTGAGTGGGTTTCTGATACTTGCATCCAAATATCTTAGAGAATACAAAAATCAGAAGTATCAGGAGGAACACGTGCAAAATCAGACTTTCAGAAAAGAAATGTGGTGTCATCTGAGAAAATGATGGGGACAGTGGGGACTTCCTCATCCTAAGATGAGAAACTAGTTCTTGGTATGTGCTGGCAAAGGAATTGTTGAACTACCACCTGTTATCACCTGGAACTTAGATCATATGCCTCCAAAGATGGAGAAATTAGGAGTCTTGGTGGCTAAATATCAAAATATTGGTTGCTCCTTGCAGGTTTTGGTTGACAGCAACAAAATTGAAGCAAATTCTCATCCAGGCCTCCCAAATGGGAAAATACCGAAGCCAGAGAGCTGATATTACAGAGCCACACCAAAATATTAATCTTAGATTGGTGATACCTTGAAGACATCGGGAAATCTTCAACAGCTCCCACTGTTCTTGTCTTAACCTGTAACAAAT
>NW_007870963.1:0-588 GCF_000696425.1 Galeopterus variegatus
CTCAGGGTCGCGCTGTCTCCTGGCATGGCCGCTCCAGACCCGTCGCCATCTTAGAATCCTCTAGGCTTTATCTTAAGAGCAGTGGGAAGCCATGGGGGCATTTAGGCAAGATCAGACATACATTTGAAAAATGTGACTCCAGATGTCAGTAAAGAATGGATTAGAGAGGAGATCAAGAGAGAATGTGGAAAAGACAGGAGCATATTGTGGTGGCTGTTTCAAGACATGATCATGTCTTGGATTAGGGTGGAAGTGGGCTGTCTTGGCCTGAAGGGCTCTAAGTATTGTCAAAGGTGTCAAATTCAAAGCTGTGCCTTTAAATCTTCTGTAATGGGTGCACTTGCCTACCCCACCCCCACTCCAGCATCTACCACCCCTTCTTGGTGGACCCAACCCCTGCCTTTGATTAGTTTTCCCTCCCTGACCCAGCTGTGAGCCTCCAGGAAGCTGAACCCCGCCCCCCCACACACACTCAGTACAAGGAATAAATCTGATTTGTCTGTGGGTGATCCCACTCCCTGATAAGGAAATACTTCAGAATGAGTATTTGACCCCAAAGTAGCCAGTAGGATATGATGGGAAACCTGC
>NW_007870964.1:0-588 GCF_000696425.1 Galeopterus variegatus
TAACCAAAATAAGTGGCCCCCTGAGGGCACACTCAATCCCGACATTCTCCAGAACCTTCTTAATTACTGCCAGCACCAGAGAAAATGGAAGGAGATTCCCTCCGCCTACTTGCCCAAAATCCCTCTCTCTGTCTCACCTGTTCTCCCTCCCAGGTTCTCCTTGCTTCCAAACCCCCTCTATCCTCGCCACCTCCATTATCCCCTACTTCTGATGGTTTTGACCCTGCGGACGAACCTCCTCCCTACAGACCCCTCCTCCTGTAGTTCCGTTCCCCGAACCCCCGCAGCGGCTCACTCCGCCCCCATCTTCTGCTCCACCTAACCCTTCCGCTCTCCCTCCTTCCCCGTCCCCCTCTGCCTCTTTCAGCCCCCACTGTAACTTGTTCCTGGGGACTCCTCCCTTCCTCTACCATGGCTCCTCTCCATGAAGTAGCTGGTGCTGAAGGGGTTGTTAGGGTTCATGTTCCCTTTTCACTAGCACACCTTACTCAATTAGAGAGAAAATTAGGATCATTTAAAACCATCACATTAATCCTGCCTTCCCAACCGGCCCACATGCAGTTCCTGAGCAGGATCCACATTGGGATT
>NW_007870965.1:0-588 GCF_000696425.1 Galeopterus variegatus
TCCTTCCTTTTTGGCTACAGGTGGAAAATTAAGTTGCCTTTGCATACATCATTGAGAGCCTTAATGATGATAAATCATGGTACCCTGCATTCCTGGCCCCAGCCATCCACTGGAAAATACTTCCTCCACCTCTTGGGATACCTTGGACTGACTTTCTGGTTCTTCATAGTCTTTAGAGGATGATGGGCTGTTTCTAATTGGAAAGCACATAACTTGTTCTTAGTTTGGAAGTTATGATGAGTTATGATGACTTCTTTCATTAAAAAAATAATCCAAAATGTCCTAAGGCTGCACCAGTTAATATACAAATAGATGACTGGACTTGAGAAACCTAAGCCAGGCTTCCTGCAAGTTCTGAAACCTAATCTGATGGAAAAATCTCATAAGAAAACTAAAAGTCTTTACAATTTCCATGGTGTGTCAAGGATAGTAAAAGAAAGCTGGTGATGTGATTAAAAAAATATGCTTTTAATATACTCTTTTAATTTGTTTTTTATCTAATACATGCCTGGTATTTCACCAAAGTTTACGAGTTTCTGTCTTCAATACTTTAAAATATGTAAGCTCATTTAATTTTTATGGAAATGT
>NW_007870966.1:0-588 GCF_000696425.1 Galeopterus variegatus
TTATCACACAGTATCAGAAAGGCAAAAGGAGTTGAGGTAGCAGATATTATACTAGCATGTGAGCCTGTCTTTTCTGACCCTTAATTTTATTATTCACGCCTACTCTAAAATCTCATTTTGTCACGCATTCTCCTAAATGTGAGCTATGTATTTACAAAAGGATCAGGGTAAAGTCAAATATGGTCCTCCATTAAAAGAAGAATCTGTCAACTATAAAGAAAAAGTAGAAATTTAGAGGGCCATAAAAGTAGGAGCAATTCCACAGGTTTAAAGGCTTTTTTTCCTTCTAAACTTGCAAAAAGAAAAGCCTTACTCTCTACTGTTAAAAATAGTCAATCTATTTCATTCTCACGACAAAGCAACACGAATATCTTTCTTTAGAATGTTTCTGCCCTGAAGTAGAATATATCTTTTCAATTGTGCCAAACCTCACAAATGCCTCACATCAGAGCGTCTTGTCAACACACAGTCTTCCCCCAGTCTTACACACATATAACCACTAAATTTCCTTCATATGTATTCCTGACGACCAGTAACAGATCTGCAAATCTACTAACAGTAGATCTAGAAAGCTGGGACTTCAGCTAG
>NW_007870967.1:0-588 GCF_000696425.1 Galeopterus variegatus
TCTACTGAGCATGCCCAGCCACTGGATTTGCATAAGTCAGTCCCCTGAGGTCTCAATTTCCTCAGGTTGGTGCTGAAAATAGGTCCCACCAGCAACAGTAACTCTCCTCTAGGGCAGGACCTAGAGGTGGGGCATGAGACCTCAGGGAGTGACTTGAAACCCACAGATGTATCCTGAAACCCGAACCCAGGGAAACTGAGTACCTCCTATCCCAATAGGAAGAAGAGAAAGGCATATTAGTAGTTTTAAGTTTCTCGACATTTATTACATACTTGTTTTGCAATGTAGAGACTCATGTTATGTAAGACTGTTGAGTGCAGGGATTTAGTCCCCCAGGCACTTGTCCTTCCACAGTATCTATCTAGCACACTGTTCTTCATGTGTCATGTACTAAGAGTTTTCATTCTTCCTTTTACTATTCTATTTTTCCAGCTTAAGTTCACCCTTCCTTTTTCTACTAAATATTTACTATTGATGATCTCCCCATGCCGAATAATCTGTCTTTCTTCCTTTCTCATTCTACTGCATTTCTCTATTCCTCAAATCAGCACTGATTAAATCACCCAATTCTCAAATCCTATGGTATTT
>NW_007870968.1:0-588 GCF_000696425.1 Galeopterus variegatus
ACTGTCTAGCCCCTTCAGAAAAAGTTTGCCAAGACTTGTTCTATTTATTCCTTTTTAAAAAACTCTTTCCCTTAGCTATATCATCTGTTTGGCCTTTCATAGAGAAATCTTCAGCTTCTTGTCCATTCCCTAATCCTGGACTTTCCTCTTGGTAAGAAAATCATTTCAGTACATTAGATTTGGCAAAGCTTACCAACGGGAGTGCTATCTTTAAGGAGCCCAAAGTCCTGAATGAATTTCTAAAATCATGCCCCCACTCAGAAATGCAGTGAGCCTCATCCACAGCAATAAGTGTGATACCTATAAAAAAAAGAAAAACATATAAATGGGAAAAATAAAGTTCAAAAATAAACTCTTCTAAATCAATATTAATTTCTTCACTTAGAATATATAAACAATACAAAAAGAAGAATAAATAATCCAAATCAAAGTATTTGGTTCATATAAAAACATAAGCATAAATAACATCACATAACAACAAAAATCATTACTGGGAATGGGGGAGGGAAGATGTATAAATAAAAGGCATAAGAATAAAGAAAAGGAAATATGTGTAAATATATATATATATATATATTTTTTTTTTTT
>NW_007870969.1:0-588 GCF_000696425.1 Galeopterus variegatus
TGCAACACTGAGGGTTGCGATCCCGTTACTGGTCATGAAAAAAGACAAAAAGGAAAAAAAACAAAAAACAAAAAACAAAGTGCAAAGAAAATCAGTCTGCGGGCCATCTCTGGCCCACAAACCTGCAGTGTGTGGCTCTCATAGGAGGAGGACGTCTCTGAAAGGGCCTGTGCTGGGGTTTCTTGTACCAGGAAACTGGAAGTTAACCGGAGAACCTGTGACTCTCTGAGCCTCTCTGGGACTCTCGGAGCTTTTCTGGATCTGAGTGAATTTGAAAAGGAAACTCCCAGGCTGGGAAGTATTTCTCTCATCTCCAGCAACCATGGGTGCCATAGCTCCCCGAAGGGATACATTTGGTTATAGTACAAATAATAATAAGAACAACAACAGCAACCATGACGTATGTTGAATTTACTAAGTGCCAGCTTCTGCACTGTGATTAAAAGTGAAGCTGAGGGCTGGCTGGTTAGCTCAGTTGGTTAGACTGAGGTGTTAGAATGCCAAGGTCAAGGGTTTGGATCCCCATACTGCTGGCCAGCCACCAAAAAAAAAAAAAAAAAAAAAAAAAAAAAAAAAAAAAAAAAAAAA
>NW_007870970.1:0-588 GCF_000696425.1 Galeopterus variegatus
AAAAATCTTTTAAACCCTAAACTTTTAGGTTTAAAGACTAAATGCATATGCATTTAGGTTTTCCAAATTTGCCTCTCTAGGTATTTTAGCTTTTTTCACTCTCAATTAGTGTATAGTCTTTGCTTCCCTTGCTGTTTCACTAAAATTATTTTATGTTGGCTGTTTGAATATTTCCAAAGAAAGAGTTGAGAAGTGGCATCTCAGTGTAATGTAATTTGCTTTTTTGATTATTATGAGTGAAGTTTTCTTTTCACATGTGTAAAAGTAATTTGTCTAATTTGAAATGAACTTTATCTCTTTGGGCCTTTATATCAAACTTTATCTCTTTGGGCTTTTATATCCCTTGATTGTGAGAGCTATATTTCATATTTTACTTTTGATATTGTCTATGTTATTTTAATCATAATTTTTAAAAAAGGTATAATAAAATGTATTATTTTTAACTTTATTTTTACTTTAAGTTATTGAAAGCCTTTTCCTACACTCAGTTATGCCAATTAATTGATGTTTTTAATTAACATATACATTTTTTAAAAATATATAGATCTCTTATCAATACAAATATTTTCTAATGTTCAGTATGAGTCA
>NW_007870971.1:0-588 GCF_000696425.1 Galeopterus variegatus
ATTTATTCATCAGGTAATAGAGGTAAAGGTCAAGTCTCTTAGTTAACTATTTTAAAGTACCCACACAATAATATGCAGCTCAAATTGTGCTAATTTTATTGTTGCTGTCCCTTTGGACTCTAAGAACTTTTGCTATGTTCTCCCTGGAAACAGCCACCCAGAAGGGAATTTCTGAGAGCACATCCTCGCCCAATTTTCTTAGAACTTGTAGTGGTTTTTTTTCTCTTTTTTTAAATTTCCATGTCTGAGCACAGAACAGAATTGAGATGTAATAAAAAAAATTATCTGTAGGAAAATATTTCCCATAACTTTTCCTACAATGTCATTATGTTTAAATGACCAGCAAAAATAAAATGAGTTGCTTTTTTGCTTTCAACAAAGAGAGAAAAACAAGGTAAAAACATTGTCTCAACCTTCTCGCTGACCTTGAAAAACAGAACTAGATTACAAAAATAGAGACATTCCTCTGCTGAATGGGGCATAAGTCCAATGAAAGAGAGAATGAGAGAGTCAACAAGTGGATGGTTAGAGAGAGAGAGAGAGAGCAGCCCTGCGATGAGTTCAAGGAAACAGATAACCTGCAAAAAT
>NW_007870972.1:0-588 GCF_000696425.1 Galeopterus variegatus
ACTTTGCAGTAAGAAAAACCCCAAATAATCCAAATAAAACTGGACAAAGGAGTTGAATAGAAATTTTTCAAAAGAAGACATACAAATGGCCAACAGGCACATGATAAAAATGCTTGACATCACAAATCATCAAAGAATTAAAAAACAAAACAACATTGAGATATCATCTCATCATAGCTAGACTGGCTACTATCAAAAAGACTGATAATAACAAATGCTGGTGAGGATGTGGGGAAAAGAAGACTCTTTTACTCTTTTGGTGGGACTGCAAATTAGTACAGCCATTATGGAAGACAGTATGGAGGTTTCTCAAACAACTACAGATAGAGCTATCATATGATCCAGCAATCCCACTTCTGGGTATGCACCCAAAGGAATGGAAATCATTATGTTGAAGGGATACCTGCATTCTCATATTCATCGCAGCTGTATTTACAATAGCCAAGATATGGAACCAACCTAAATGTCCATAAAAGGATGACTAGGTAAGGAAAATATTTTATATATACACAATGGAATATTACTCAGCCATAAAGTGAATGAAATCTGCCATTCGCAGTAATATGGATGAACTTGGAGAAAATTATG
>NW_007870973.1:0-588 GCF_000696425.1 Galeopterus variegatus
GTTACCACAATGAACTCTATTGAAAAGATTATAAAATAAGCATTTTTATTATAAGTTAAATTTCTTTTTAAAATGCAACACATCAAACTTAAGTTGACTTGTTTGGGGCATGTTAATTGTAATTTAAAAGTATTAACATCAATCAGTAAAATATATACTATTTAAACTTAGATATTTGTATACATTCTCTGTAGGTGTCAGCATTGCTTTGTAATAGTCCTATGCATAGAACTGTGCTTTCATCATGTCATAGGATGTAACTTTTAGGCTAAATTCAGAGTTAAAAATCGGAAATGGCTAAGACTCTAAGATGTCTCCTAAATTGTTCTTTATTTTTTTAATGACCAATTGTGACTAAATAATCATATTTCAGTTCAGGAAAATGGATATTTATGTTTCTTCTATAGGAATGGATAAGCACTTTAAAGGTTTGCATGGCATTTTCTGGATTTAAAAATAAGTTGCTTCAAAAATGTATACTGCAACATTCATAAAACCTAATTCACTTTGGTTGACATAGAAATGATACCCCATTAGTTGTTGTTTAGAGAACAGTTAACTTAGCATTCTATGGAGTGACTTAGATGG
>NW_007870974.1:0-588 GCF_000696425.1 Galeopterus variegatus
GGAGTGTTTTTGTTTGTTTGTTTTAAACTCCCTGCTTCCGGGAGGCAGATACCATCTCTGTGGACTTCAGTTCAGAAAAACCCCAGACTGATTTCCGGTCGGGAGAGGGGTGACCGGGGTGCCCCCGAGCCCGCTTGATCCTGCCGGAGAGCTGGCCTGAGGGCACCGAGCCAGCTCACGTTCTATTCAAAGAGGAACTGTGTGCTGTGGGATCCTCCCCCGGGGGCTCACGCCCTGGTGTGGGAGATAACTCAACCACACAGGGGGCCGCAATACCGGGGAGAAGGTGGGAGGCCCAGAGAGGGCCTTGACCAGGGCCGCAGGAACGCCCACAATATCCATGGCGGAGGCCTGAGGGAGGCCAGAGACCCCTTCGGGGCCGGGCGGGGCAGAGAGAGGAGGATTGCAGAAGACACGCCCAGCCCTGTACTGAGCACACTGAGAGGGGAGGGGTCCGGCAAAGGAGGAGGCGTCTCGGAAAAAAAGACGCACCCTCCGGGAGGCCCCATCGTGTGCACACAGAGAATGGAAACGCCCGGATAGCGAGGCAGAGACTTACAGATCTCACACACCCTGTTGGGCCGGCAG
>NW_007870975.1:0-588 GCF_000696425.1 Galeopterus variegatus
AATCAAATCAACATATTTAGCATATTCATTATTGCAAAAATTTATCTTTCTTTGTGAGAGCCTGTGGGCCCCTGTCTTCTAGCCTTTTGAGAACATAACAATAAATTGTGAATTATTGATGCCTAGCACTACTGCAGACCACAGTTTCTGGAGGCTGGGAAAGGGAGAGAATGATAGGAAAATGTTCGTTAAAAAATACAGAACTATGGTTATATTCATTTACTTTCAACATATCTAATTTTTAATATTTAAAGTGTGTTTCATGTAGGCCACAGTAGATTTGGGTTTCCTTTTTAAAATTTTGTATTCACACTAGTTTAATCGGCCATTCAGAATAACATTCGATTTCCTTTTTATTTATTTTTTTATTTTTACTTATTTTTTTTATTTTTATTTTCTCAATATACAATGTAGTTGATTATTATGTCCCATCACCGAAACCTCCCTCCCTCCTCCCTCTCCCCCGTACCACCCAGGTGTGTCCCATCCATTTTCTTGTTGTAAGAACTTCAAAAAAAAAAAAATTGTGGGTTTCCTTTTTAAAATTTTGTATTCACACTAGTTTAATCGGCCATTCAGAATAACATT
>NW_007870976.1:0-588 GCF_000696425.1 Galeopterus variegatus
TCCTGTTAGGTGAACAGTATTAAGATAAGTAGAATCTTTGCTATTTATAATCATTCATTTTGCTATTTATAATTTAGTGTAGACCTCATCTATTAAGTGAATTAAGCAGGAGAGATAAAGATAAAACATCAGGGTTGGCCAATTAGCTCAGTTGGTTAGAGCGCAGCCTCGTAACACCATAGGTCATGGGTTTGGATTCCCATACTAGCCAGCCACAAATAAATAAGTAAATAAAATTGTTAAAATGGACTATTTAGAAAAGAAGACTTCAAAAGTATCAAATTGGCAAAGTAAAATAATTTGAATTTTAGAAACATTTTGATTTTTTAAAATTCTACCACTTTCCCGTTATGGGTTGAATTGACCCCAAAATTCATATGTTGAAAGCCCTAACTCCAAGTACCTCAAAATGTGATCATTTTTTAGAAATAGGTTTGTTACAGATATAATTCATTAAGTGAAGATGATGTCATACTGGATTAGGGTGAGCTCCTAATCCAATATGACTTGTTTCATTATAAAACGGGAAAATTTGGAGACAAATGCACACAGAAAGCCATGTAAAGATGAAGGAAGAGATGGGAGTGA
>NW_007870977.1:0-588 GCF_000696425.1 Galeopterus variegatus
GTTAATAGCCCTTTATTGTTCTCTTCATTTCCTAATGTTTCTCCTTTCACAGGGTTTCTGGGGGCCTTTTTCACGGACTTGTCCTGAGCTCTCAGACAGAGAAATTTCTTACAAGAGGGTAATAAATTGGGGTAATCTTAGACAACATCCGGGAAGATTGGTCATCCAACCAATGAGGAGGTAGGGGCAGGAACTTGTGCACTAGGGAATAAATTACTTGCTACAGCCCTTTTCCGTGTGCCTGCCCATCAGACACCTGAACCTTGCAAAGCTGTAATTAAAGTCTCGCTTAGCTGTACCTTGTGTCTCTGTGTCCATCCTTTGTCCTTGGACGAGTGAGGGCAGTTCTCATATACTGAAAAGGTCTCCTAATGGACTTTGGAATCATTCCATTATGTTTCCCCTATTTATCCACCCCCAACCTGGGATTCTCTTAGATTCTTTTTTTTTTTAACTTATTAGGTTTTATTCTGTACAATTGCATGTAGTTAAAAAGCCAATCATTGGGATTTTTAAGAATTACAAGTATATGTACAGTAATATGAGGGAAATGACCTCTTCATAATATTCAGTCTACCCATCTAGGAA
>NW_007870978.1:0-588 GCF_000696425.1 Galeopterus variegatus
AGATGTAAAAACAAATAATTACAATACAGTGAAACAAACTTAACAGTAGAAATGTGGAATAAGTACAGAGGCATTAGGACAAGGCATGATTGACTCAGGCTGAGTTGCTCAGGGACGGAATTGGGGAAAATTGATGTCTGAGTTAATTTTGATCAATTAATAGGAGTTTGTCAGAACAGAGGGTGGGGAGAGTATTTGATGAGTCTTTTTGTATTTAGTGAATAAGAAATAAAATAATCTTACAATTTATAAATATATACACACATAATATATATATATACATATTTATATAATAATTCATTTTTCTCATACTGGTACTTAACATTAGGGTAAGCTTATTTTTAAAAAATTCTATATTGAAAAGTGTTTAAATCTTTTAAGGCTTATATACTTGCAGTTACTATTATTGAATAAAACACCAACATGTTTTATATAAATTTATGTATTTTCTATAATTACAATTGAGTATTAATTTTTAAAGCCCTAACATTCAGAAAAGAAGACTTCCTAATAGCACACTGTAATTGTTTTTTTATGATGCATGAAGAAGTACATAAATGTAGGCACTCCATGGAAAATTCATTTTTT
>NW_007870979.1:0-588 GCF_000696425.1 Galeopterus variegatus
TAGACGGTGAGGGATTTGAATGTAGACAATTCATGGCTCTTAGAATCAAGACAAGACCACTGAACCCTCTCTGCCTAGTCCTGCTTCGTCTTTCTCATCTTCCTCGTTTCTTGCGTGTAATACTCACTTTCTGTGCTCCGCCCTTCCTAGGCCTGAGCACGCTGCCTCCTAACACAGGCCCTTTGCACAAGCTTCCACCTGGAAGGCTGTTCCCTCTCACTTTTGCGTAAGTACTGCCCATCTTTCAGATCTTAAATCATGGATCCCTTTTCCAGGAAAACCTTTCCTGACCTCCCTGGCCACAATGAGCAAGTAAAGCCCATCACAGGTGCCAGGGGCATCAGTAAATATGTGCTGAAGGAACGTGTGGATGAATAGCCCTTGATGATCTTTTCTGGAGTTCAATTTTGTGGGCAGAGAGGAAAGAGTCCTAAGGTGGTAAGAGAAGGCATCCCGGATTTATGTAGACAGTGAGATCTGGAGAAAAAAAGCCAGGAAGTGCAGATTATATACGTTTCTTTTATAAATGTCATATAACCTGACACAATGGTGTTATTTGATGGGACTTCAGTGGCACCTCAGAGGATC
>NW_007870980.1:0-588 GCF_000696425.1 Galeopterus variegatus
CCTCGGGTGGGAGCGCCGCCGCGCTTCCCAAGCGGCGCACTATCCAGTGCGCCACTGGGCCAGCCCTCCTTCCTTTTTAAGTCGGAATAATACTCCATTGTATGACTATGCCACATATTGTTTATTCATTTGTCTGTTGATGAATATGTGGGTTGCTTCCCCTTTTTGGCTATTGTTAACAATACCGTTCTGAATGTGGCTATAAAAATATTTGTTCAAGTCCCTGCCTTCAGTTCTTCATATACCCACAAGTGGAATTGCTAGATCATATGGTAATTCTATTTTTCATTTTTTAAGAAATTGCCATACTGTTTTCCACCATGGCTGCAAAATTTTACATTCCCACCAACACTGCGCAAGTGTTCCAATTTCTCCACATCCTTGCTCACACTTGTAATTTTCTGGTTTTTGATAGTAGTCATATTAATGGATGTAAGCCTTAGAAACTTTAATCCACAGTTCCCTTTCCTCCAAGGACCATGATGCCTTCTTTTGTACCTTAAAACCACAACATTTACACTAGTGAACACAACCTGGGAAAGAAACTGTGACTTACCTAATATTTGGAAATAAACTTCGTTGAACTTG
>NW_007870981.1:0-588 GCF_000696425.1 Galeopterus variegatus
AGGATAAAAGCTGGATTCTCATTCTTTAGCCACAGAAAAAAAAGACCGTGCCTTTTTTTTCAAGTGTATTGTGCTTTTATCTCTCTTGACTCATTGGACCAGATAGTCATCTCTTCTACAATATGGGAACTATTCTCAGATAATTGTAGGATGAAAATCTGGCCCTAAAAAACAGTTCATGATGTTCTTTGAGGAACCATAGTGAGCAGCATGGATTTGCTTGCAGAGGTTCCCAGGGAAGAATCAAGAGATCAAAGATCTAATCTTGGATCTGCCATGTTTCCTCTTCCTCACTATTTATATTAAAGAGTGTTGATTAGATGCACCAAGTCCTTACGAGGGCCAGGGCAAGTCCTTGCCTTCTGGACGTCCAGTCTATGCAGATGGCACTAACCTGCCCAGGCAATAGAACAAATGAATGGTGAGAACACTGTGCACTCATACGAAGATACAAGGCTAAGGGCGGGTGCTAACATCGAAACTTGTCAGCACCAGCTTAAATCATCGCTCTTTAATGGCCTCAGAGATCTGGTCCCTGCTTTATCACCATCTCAGCAGCTAATAGCCATCCATATGCAGAGCACTTAC
>NW_007870982.1:0-588 GCF_000696425.1 Galeopterus variegatus
AGTGTGCAGTTTCTCATTTTTTTCTTTAAACTAATAAGAAATTTCACTTCTTTAGTAGCTGTTAGATCCCAGGACTCCAGCCTTGCTGTAAATTGATCCTTTGTAAACTTTACACATAATATTTTAGGATCATTCAGGCTATTCACACGATCAAGTTAAGATGGTTATTGGGACCAGTTGAGATATACACTTTGTATCCCTAGATAGTGTCTTTGCCAGCACAATGAGAACATTTTCAGAAGTCCCCACAACTGCCAATGGATCTACTGAAAATAATCAAGTCCTTATCACCAGTGAGTCATTTGTCATATTTTTTTGGATGTTATGTTTTGTTCACTTAACAAATATTTAATGAGTACCTACCATTTTCCAGGCACTGTGCCAGTTTTTTGGTATACAGTGAAAAACTGGCCTCTTGAAGATTATAATTTATTACAGATGATATATAGTAAATAAGTAATCATGCAATTAAATTTATTTACGATGAGTACTGTAATAAGGTATTATCAGAGTCTAACAGAAAAACATGATTTTAATTGGAGAACAGAAAAGGATTCTCTAAGGATATGATATTTAAATTAAAATCTG
>NW_007870983.1:0-588 GCF_000696425.1 Galeopterus variegatus
CCCTTCTTAAGTACCTTGAAATTAATTTTACCTTTGGGTTCAGCAAATTATTTCTGTAAAGGGTCAGATAATAAATATTTTTGGCTTTGTGGTCTGTTTGGTTTCCGTCACAATTACTCATCTCTGTCTCTAGTGAGGAAGCAGCCATGGGCAATAGGTAAACAAGTGGATATAGCTGTGTACTAATAAAACTTTATTTACAAAATAGGTAATGAGCTGGATTAGGCTCTGTCTGTGGTTTGCCAGCCCCTGCTCTAAGCCATTGGTGTCATCACAGGGAGTGCTTATTCCAAAATGATACCTGATTGTATAGGAAGAAGCTCCTATTTATATTTTTTCTATATCTTCTGATTATAATGCATATTTTTTGTTTTTTTTATAATGTACACAATATTTTAGTGAAGTGTAATATGAATATAATTTATAGATAAATAACTACATATATTGGGGTAACTGCTCAAAATTCCTTGTAGTGATAGCAGTGTGCAAAAAAGATTAGAAAACTGAAGACTCCTGCTCCAGCTTTTCACATTTTTTCACAAAGATCATGCATTTGAAAATATACCTCTCCTGTGTTTATGCAAGAAA
>NW_007870984.1:0-588 GCF_000696425.1 Galeopterus variegatus
TGGGAAATACCAATCCAGTGAATCTCAGACATCTCAATCCAATCTCCAAGTAAGCTGAAGCAATTTCTGAAAGCACGACCACTTCTTTTTTTAGGTTTATAACAATTTAGGTAAAAGAATAACCAAGAGAAGAAGAGTAATACAACAGGCTGGCCAGTTAGCTCACTTGGGAGAACATGGTGCTGGTAACACTAAAGTCAAGGGTTCAGATCCCTTTACCAGCCAGCTGCCAAAAACCAAACAAAAAATCAGCAGCATTTTCATACACTAAAAACAAACTATCCAAAAAAGAAAGCAAGGAAAAGAGTACTGCAACAGCATGAGAAAAAAGTAAACAGCAGGAGACAAGTCAAAAGGCAGAGTGAAAGTGCTGACATGCTTATTTATAAGAGAAAAGATCTTCTACATGCGTTCCCCTAGCCCAGGACACAATTGTCCCGGTGAACAACAAAGGTCAAAGAGTATTTAAACACTTTGGGTCCCAAAGCTCTCATCTATAAAAAGGAGCTGTGCTTAGATGACCCCCCAAGTATCCCCAACTCTAACATTCTGCAGATAAACAAGAAAGAACTAATAAAGTTTAACCAA
>NW_007870985.1:0-588 GCF_000696425.1 Galeopterus variegatus
GCTCACTGGGAAAATACTGTTGGGTGTATGAGCTCATCTACGCTCACCAAGATGACAAGTCAAAGAGAAAGAAATAAAAGCTGGATGTTTTGTTTGTTTGTTTGTTTGTTTTTCCTTTTTGTCTTTTTTACTGACCGGCAACGGGATTGCAACCCTTGGTGTTGCGCCTGCACCGCGCTCAGCCAGTGAGTGGGAACCGGTCTCCACATGGGATCCGAACCCTCAGCGGGAGCGCTGCCATGCTCCCAAGCGGCGCACTCTCCAGTGCGCCACCAGGCCGGCCCATAAAGCTGGATGTTTTAAAATCATACATGGACAAAGGATCTATTTGTTTTGTTCCCTCGTTATTGGACAAAGTCAGCTATAGCCCAGACAAGCTGTGAGTTGCTGTCACACCGCGGGTTCCCATCAGAGCAGGCAGGCCCGGCTATGCACAGGGAAAATGCAATGAACACGGTTCTAGCCAGCGCCGACCAACAGAAACACAGAGCAGAGCCACAGGTGGGGTTTCAAATTGTCAAGGAGTCCCATTTTAAAAAGTACAGTTAAACGGGGGAAATTTATTTTATAATTTATTTAACCTAACAT
>NW_007870986.1:0-588 GCF_000696425.1 Galeopterus variegatus
TTTATTGTGTTGAGGTACATTCCCTCTACACCTAACAAGTTGAGAGTTTTTTCAAGAAGGGGTGATAAATTTCATCAATTGTTTTTTCTGCATCTATAAGATAATCATATGATTTATATCCTTCATTTTGTTAATGAGGTGCATCACATTTATTGATCTGCATGTGTTAAACCATCCTTGTAACCCAGGGATGAATCCCACTTAATCATGATGAACTATTATTTTAATATGTTGCTGTACTCTGTTAGCTTGTATTTTATTGAAGATTGTTGCAGGTATATTCATTTGAATTTGATTTGCTAACATTTTGTTGAGGATTTTTGCGTCTATATTCATCAGATATATTGGCCTATAATTTTCTTGTATAATTTCCTTGTCTGGTTTTGATATCAGGACATTGCTGGCCTTGTAAAATAAGTTTGAAGGTATCACCACCATTTTGTTGAAAGAGTTTGTGAAGTTTTGGGAAGAATTGGTATGAGTTCTTTAAATGTTTGATGGAACTCATCAGTGAAGATGTCAGTCCTGGGTTTTTCTTTGATGGGAGATTTCAATCTCCTCATTCCTTATTTGTCTGTTCAGATTTTG
>NW_007870987.1:0-588 GCF_000696425.1 Galeopterus variegatus
ACATAACACTTTACATCCATTAGGATGGTTAGAATCAAAAGTCAAATAGTAACAGATCTTACCAAGGATGTGGAGAAATCAAAATCACTTTTGGTGGGAATACAGAATTGTCCAGATACGTTGGAAACTGTTTGTCTGTACTTCAAATGATTAGAATTGTCCAGATACATTGGAAACTATTTGTCAGCTCTTTAAATGATTAAACATAGAATTACTATATAATCTGGGCAATTTCTCTCCTAAGTATATACCCAAGCTAACTGAAAACATGTGCCTACACCAAAACTTGTACCCAAATGTTTATAGCAGCATTATTTATAATAGCCAAATGGTGGAAACAACTCAGATGTCCATCAACAGATAAACGAATAAACAAAATGTGGTAAATCATTAGAATGGAATATTATTCAGGTGTTAAAAAAATGAAGTACTGATACATGCTACAATATGAACAAATCTTGAAAACATCGTGCTAAGTAAAAGACAGTTATGAAAGACCACATACTATATATTCCATTCATAGAAACGTCCAGAATAGGGATATCTGTAGAAATAGAAAGTAGACTAGTGGCTGCTTAGGGGTATGAG
>NW_007870988.1:0-588 GCF_000696425.1 Galeopterus variegatus
CAAATATCTACTCTATACTTTAGTAAAATATTTATTGGCTTGAAAATAATAAGCAGAATGTATAATAACCCATGCATTCATATTGTCTAATGCTGTTTAGCCAAGTGAAATTCTTATATATGACATTTTATACTTACTCAGAATGTAATAGCTGCAAAAGATTAAAGTATTTAAACCTGGAATGGGGCTGTTAGTGATTATTATAGTTTACATTATCTGCTTTGAAAACAAATGCCTAGAAGCTTTTCCAACAATCCTACATAATGTTTAACCTCTATGCTCAACTCTCTTTTGTCAATTTCATGATGAGTTAGCAGGTACCCTACTTGGATGTCTTCATTCAGGAGCTCAGCATGAACAATTTCTGTTTAATCATGAGAAAGACCTTGGGAAGAAAGCAGAACTCCTGTTTACTATTCTGCATGTGATCAACTAAGGCCTTCCAAATCTGTTTATTTTTAAATTATCTCCAAAAATACAATTCTAGAGATACACTCCCAAGTGATGTATTTCAACTGGTGGTTCTTAAGTGCTGAAAATATACCCACACTATTAGGTGCTGTGAGCTATTATATTTTCACTCCTTTT
>NW_007870989.1:0-588 GCF_000696425.1 Galeopterus variegatus
TAATCAATTGTTTCCCTTAAAAATGCTTTTATAATAATAATAATTTTAATAATAATTGCAATAGTCATGGGTCCATGTTTAATCTCCATAAGTAATGAGGATGCCATGATATTTTCTACACACTTGATAAATATTTTTTCCCCCTTTTTGTCTTTTTTCATGACTGGTAATGGGATTGCAACACTCAGTGTCGTGCCCGCACCGCGACCAACAACGGGATCGCAACCCTCGGTGTCACGCCTGTACCGCGCTCAGCCAGTGAGCGGACCGGTCTCTATATGGGATCCAAACCCTCGGTGGGAGTGCCGCCGCGCTCCCAAGCACCACACTCTACCGAGTGCACCAGCAGGCCGGCCCGCTTGATAAATTTTTAATTAAAAAGAATGATGTGCCAATTGTTGAGGAAAAAAATTGCATTATCAACAAAATTTATCTCTCATGAAAGGAAAAATGTCAAATTATTAATTTTGAAATCTCCCCTATTTGTAATATATATTTTTTTCAAAATAATGTATTTATTTTTATAATTGTATACAATGTAATAATTATATAATTGATAACATATGTATTTTATAGTTTTTTTTTTTT
>NW_007870990.1:0-588 GCF_000696425.1 Galeopterus variegatus
TTAAATTCGAAAACTTCTTAAAGAAAATGCGAAGCAGTCAGCCAAAAAAAAAAAAAAAACACATTGAACATTGTGTAGACAATAGGTGAGAAAAACCCATAGTGTTTGTTGATATGTCGAAAATGGAGAGCAATAGGAAAGCAATAAAACACTTAATATACTAATTCCATACTTAGGGGGAGTAGAGTATGCAGCCTACTGATTTCTCAAGTAGAGCTCAGAGATGATACTTAGCCCATAATTTACTTCAAAAGTCTAACAGTACAAAAAATAGGAAAGCAATGAACAAGACTTTCACGAAGATGTGGCTCATCTCACTCTACTGTCTTCTACCAAGATAACTGACTGCATGGATTACTATTATTTTCTACTGTTATTATAATAACATATTATTCCTGACATGTTCTAGGCACTCAGTAAATAATTTTTGAATGAATAAATATAAGCTAGTTCTTTTTCCCAAAGGGATTTGAGAAAGGGACATGATTTGAGGGATCTGTTACTTGAGGAATACCTTAGTGAGAAGACTTTGGTAGGCATGACTGATGTCTTAAAATATCCAGAGAACTGGTTTTTGAAAAAAGAATT
>NW_007870991.1:0-588 GCF_000696425.1 Galeopterus variegatus
ATGACTTCTCATGTAAGAGAAGTTAGGAAGAAAACTGTTCACCTCCTGCCTGAAGGAAACTCTTTCTCTTTGTAGCTTTTCCATAATCGAAGTCATATTCAGACATGAGTGTAATTAGCCCTATTCAAATCTTATTCTTGCAGTTATTTTCCTGTTCTTTTCTTCAGCCTCTGCGCCTTCCTTTCTTCCTTGAAAATGCAGCATCGCTGGATCACAGTCCAAATCTCAGAACAGGGTGGGCCTAGCATAGACCCCCAGTTGGCTGCAGACAGCTGATCCACACCAGAGAGCTGTGAGCCAGCAACAGGAGACAGTTACACCTGCAGGGGCTTCCAGGAAATGCAGCACCAATAGAACCCAGCTGGAGAGGAGAACTTGAGCTCAGCCTTAAAGGAGGGCAGGATAAGCAGATGGAGAGAGGCTGAGGGAGTCTGAATTGTGTCCAAAAGACAATCGTCCAATCAACTATGTTACAATAAAAAAAAAGTAAAAACGGAAGACGACAGTCAACACCTAGGGCTGGGCAGCATCTGTGAAGGGGGCAGCAGTGGGAGATGAAGGTGGAGGAGCAGGTGGGAGACAGACACC
>NW_007870992.1:0-588 GCF_000696425.1 Galeopterus variegatus
CTCTACATCTAATTTTATAAGTAGAATGAAAACAGGAGTTTAAGAAGGCCTCTTCTCTGGTTTTGAATCTTTTGTTAAAGTTCTGGATATCTTAGGAAAGATATACTTGTTTTCAGTTACTTACCTGAAAGATGGAATTAGACTAAATAGCCCAAAAAGCCATTTATGTGCTAAGGATTTAAGATCAAATGCATGAAAAAAAAGACCTCTTTGTAGTTAAAATGTATGAAATGTAAACTTGTTATCTCAATTAAAATTTCAAAGAGCTCTATAAGGTAGGAATCATTTTCTCCATTTTTAGGATAAGGAAATTGAGTCTAAGAGAGGGTAGGTGTCATGTGCAAGATCACACAGTTGCTAAGTTGCAGATCATGGATTGGAGCCATCATTGTCTGACTTAGACCCTGATCACTTAGCTACCACCACACAATCTACAAAGATATTGATTTACTTAATATACTGATGTGCTGCATTTAAGACACAGTGAGAGGACCTCATTGGTCATGACGTATTATCACAGATTCCTCACATTTTTTCTGGGGCTTGCAGCAAATAATACCAAAATAATTGAATATTTGAAAAAAAAAA
>NW_007870993.1:0-588 GCF_000696425.1 Galeopterus variegatus
GTCTTGTTTAAACTGATGCATCTTTTTGCCTCTTTTAATAGACGTACATACAAGATAGTTAATTGTTTCCTCCATGACTCAGAATCTTCATTATAAACATTAGCTATATACTGTGCTTTAAGGCACCGATGCCCCGTGTCTGTAGGGCCTAGATTTAAATGATTTCTGATTGTTGTGCTTTTGCTTTTGTGCTGTTTAAAACATTTATTTTCCTCTTTCACTTTGAGGACCACCTCTCAGTGCTTACTGCAGTCACTTTGTCCTCACAGCTTCTAAGTTGCTGCATTGTTTTGAACGTGATTAGGTGGTGGTTCACTGACTTGTTGTAAAGCTGTACAACAGTGTGACACAAACATTTTCTTGTGTTTGATTCACAGCTGCAGTTTAGTTCAGGTGTTGGCAAATTAGGATCTGCAGGCCAATCTCTCTGCCTGTTTTTATAAATTAAGCTTTATTGGAGCATAGCCACACTCATTTTTTACATATTGTCTAAGACTGATTTTCTACAGAGGCAGAGTTGAGTGTTGTGACAGACCCTGTGGCCTGAAAATCTAAAAGATTTACTCCCTGGCCCTTCACATTATGTAG
>NW_007870994.1:0-587 GCF_000696425.1 Galeopterus variegatus
GGGGCCGATTGGACGGTCCTCAGGTGGGAAGAGATCCCATTGAGTTGGGACTTAATTCCTGACCCTGATATTCTCGGGGTTGGTGGCCAGACCCCATCATATCAAACCAAAGGGTGGTTAAAATGGAGGGATGCTGATGGCACTGTTGGTGAAGTCAGGCCTCTCATAACCTTTGGGCTTAACGCCAATCTGCTGGGACAGGACATTTTAGGCCAAGCTGATGCTTACATCACCACAGACCACAAGGGGTTTTATGATGATATTCTAGATGAAGAGAAATATCAACAACAATTTGGCACTCACCCCAATTATAGGGGAGACCTCATATTTGACAAAAAAAGGGCTCATGAGCCTCTCCCCCGGGTTAGGACACACCCCCAAACCTAACGGCCACTGCCCTGTCGCCCCCCCCCATTGAGTGGAAAGACGGACCACCAATTTGGGTGGAGCAGTGGCCACTTCCATCCACCAAATTACAGGCTTTAAAAGAAATTGTAGCAGAACAATTACATTTAAAACATCTGTGCCCATCCACTAGTCCTTGGAATACACCAGTATTTGTCATCCAAAAAACATCAGGAAAATGG
>NW_007870995.1:0-587 GCF_000696425.1 Galeopterus variegatus
AAAAACCAACAGGATAGCAGAAAGCTGTGTGGTATGCTAATGACTTCTCTTGGCAATTACTAATATTTAATAAAATTATCTCATTCCCATGCATAAATAAAAACTAAATCATATATAGGTGTACATATAATTGATATTGTTGATATGTGTGTGTATAATCGACCTCTCTCTAAAATGGTAGAAATAGATTTTAGATTTTATAGCTGTACAATATTCCATAGCATGTTTGTATCTTATTTACTCCCATTATTTTCCTCTTTGCAGAAATGGAAGTTACATCCTGTTTTGTTTATCTGTTCACATGGTTTTGGGGTTTTTTTGTTTGTTTGTTTGGTCTTTGGCTTACTGAAAAACCATACAATGTTGTACTCAATACCACTGACCTCATGTTCTTATCATACAATGTTGTACTAAATACCACTGACCTCATGTTCTTACATATGAGAGGGACAAACACCAACGTGCCTGTGATAGCACAAGAACTAGAATTGCTGTGCAAAGTACTGTGGGGTCCAGGGGACATGAAGATGAAATCTGGAAAAGTGGGACTTAAGCCTGTGTTGAAGGATGGCCAAGGAGCTAGGGAG
>NW_007870996.1:0-587 GCF_000696425.1 Galeopterus variegatus
TTTACTTTCATTTAACATTTAACATGGAAGTAAAAATTCTCACTTTCTGCTGTAACAACAAAACGATAAAACTAAGACATCTTTCAATAAGTTCTTAACACTCACTGGACAATTTCTACTGCAAGTCATCTCAACTAATGGGACAAAGAGGATGTGGGAACCTTCCAGTAGTCCAGGCTAGGAACCGCTGGACTCCTTCACCTGGGACAAAATTAAGCAGATCTCTCTTTCCACTGAAGCCCAGCATATAGTGTCCACGGGCTCCAGGTCTAGAGCTGCTGACCAGGCACAGTTCTCTGCCACAAATAACACGCACAGAGGCAAATAGGAAATTCACCCAGGAATTGTGCTCAAACACAACAAACCTGCAACACAGGGGAAAGCAGAAAAAGAGCTGCAAAATAAGGGGAAGGATTTTTATTTTGGTGAAAATTTCACTAGCAAATTACATAATATTCCAGGAGATGCCAAATCAATAAAATTCAATTTGCTCAAGTTGATGGTATTTTGTAGTTGAGTCAATTTTTTTCATTACAAAGTAATAACACTTCTTTCTTAGTTTTGTGGCTTCCAAGATAGGAACAAAC
>NW_007870997.1:0-587 GCF_000696425.1 Galeopterus variegatus
AGAAGTTTGTGTTTTGACTTTTGATACTGTGAAAGATTGTCAAATAATCTCTCAAAGCACAAAATCTCTCTTCTTCTGAGTCCTTAACAAAAAATACTGATGGAATAGAATATTTTACAGCAGCCAGCACAGACAGCTTCTGATAGAATGCCAGCAAATGCTAAGCACAAAATTCAAGTGAGCCTACATGCAAACAGGACAGTAAGGCAGAAGATATTTTGAACTAAGAGCAGCAGAGATGCTCATTTTTGACACTGAGTTAGAAAGCCAAAAATACCTTCAGAAGTATACAGTTAAATAAATATATTGTTTTCTCTGACTGTACGTCCACATCATTTTGGATAAGAGGAATCCTTTTAAATTTGGCCTAAAAAGTAACACAGTTCCCACATCTTAGCAGTTGTATTCTATTTGTTGACTTAGAAGTTACAAAATGATAAAAGATGACTTTTAATTTAGTAACTTTTGATTTATTCTATTTTATTCAACATAATAATATGTACGTACATATGAAAAAGATGAGTTGTACATTTATTCAACCAATTATTTATTTATCTACAGATAATTCATGGCATTCACATGAATTG
>NW_007870998.1:0-587 GCF_000696425.1 Galeopterus variegatus
GGTAGAGGAAAAATTTTTCCTACCCTACACTGGTGTAGACTTCCAGGCAAAAAAAAAAAAAAATCACTGGAGATAAAGAGGGACATTACATTGTTCTAGGCATCGGGAGAAAATCACCCTTGGAGACTGATATAGAAAAAAAGAAAAAGATTTTTATTTCCAGCAGCCGGGACCGCACCAGCCAATTCAAGGTGCGGCCCTGAACCATCTTTGCCTGGACCACACCAGCCAATTCAAGGTGCGGCCCCAAACCGTCTTTGTTCTTGGTTTTTAAAGCTGCAAGCGCAGTAACTTGGTCGCCCGATCACCACGCCAAGAGGTATTAGCCAATGCAAGCAAGCCAACAGTACATGAGCTAATTTTGCAGTTAGCGGAGCTCCTCCCGTTCCCACCCCCACTTTCCCACCTAACTTTCACACAATGGAGGGGCTATATTAAGTGGCATCGGTCTTGCTCTTAGAAAGAGGGCATTACTTCAACATACTGATGACAAATTCAACTCACACATAAGATAAAATAATTCTAAATTTATATGTACCTAATAGAATAGCTTCAAAATATATAAAGGAAAGGGCCGGCCCGGTGGC
>NW_007870999.1:0-587 GCF_000696425.1 Galeopterus variegatus
TTCTCATTCTTTTGTCAGTTACTGTGTTAATTTAACTTCTCATGGCTTGTGGGTTATATATTCACTCTCATTATGATGTTTTTGATGAATGTAATGATTTCAGTCTTAATGAAGCACTATGTATTGTCGAGCTGAAGAAAGCTATTATCCCCAAACCTGGTGCTTTGATATGCTGGAATAAAGAAGCAGCCTTGACTTCTCTCTAAACACCCCCACACACTCCCGAACTCTCAATTGTCTGGCACTCTCCAAAGCACAGGATGAAGCTGTTCCCTGCCCTGCCTGAAGTCTGGACTCACCAAAGAAAAGGGCAGTTACTTCTGGTCCTTTCCCTGAGTTTTCATTAACTTAACACATATCTAAGTAAGGAAGACTGGAGTCTGTCAGCACACCTGGACTAACTTTTGCCACAGAATATTGTCTTCTATTTTGAATTGTATTGCAATTTCAATCTCATTGTCTGCTCTGTGGGCCCATAGACTTTGTCCCAGACCACTGTCTCCCTAAGAATCATTTATACCTACACACCCCATCTCCCCTTTCCCCGTGGAGATGGATATATAAGCTCTGTACCCCAATGAGAAATT
>NW_007871000.1:0-399 GCF_000696425.1 Galeopterus variegatus
ACCTTTTTCTGTCCTCCAAGACCCAAAGGACAAACCTTACTTAATCAAGAGCCATTTTTGTTCCTATTTTCCTCAATAAACATGAGAGACAATTGTCATATTTTCTGTGTCTTCTTTCCACAGAATGTTATTGTTAATTATGACAATTCACTTCATTAATCCAAATGTATCTACAAAAACATACTCATTTTATGTTTTCATTTTTGGAATATAAATGCAGTGACCTCCTAAACTCCTTGCTTAGAACAGCAAAAGTTAAGACAATTATAGCAAAAATGGGAAAACCCGGGCCGGCCCGGTGGCGCACTCGGTAGAGTGCGGCGCTTGGGAGTGTGGCAGCGCTCCCGCTGAGGGTTTGGATCCCATATAGAGACCAGTCTGCTCACTGGTTGAGCGCGG
>NW_007871000.1:5541-6128 GCF_000696425.1 Galeopterus variegatus
TGACCCTTACTTTACGCCATATACAAAAATTAACTCAAAAAATAAATTAACTTGAAATGGACCAAAGACCTAAACATAAGAGCTAAAACTATAAAACTCTTACAAGAAAGCATGGGGGGAGCTTCATAATATTAAAAGTCACAGTGATTTCTTGGATATTGCACCAAAAGCATAGGCAACAAAAGAAAATATGAATAGATTGGACAACATCAAAAGTAAAAGCTTCTGTGAATCAAAGGGTACAATCAGAATAAAAAGACAACCCACTGTGAAGGAGACAATATTAGCAAGTTATATATCTCATAAGGGCTTATTATCAAGACTATATAAAGAATTCCTGAAACTCAACAACAACAACAAAAAAAATTAAAAACAGGCAAAGGACTTAAATAGACATTTCTCCAAAGAAAATACACAGATGGCCAATAATCACATGAAAAGATGCTCAACATCAGTAAACACTAGGGAAATGGAAATTAAAACCTCAATGAGACAGCACTTCACACCTGTAGTGGATTGAATTATATCCCCCCAAAACTCTCTGAAGCTTGAATTGTGTCTCCCAAGTTTTATGTATTAGAAACTTG
>NW_007871001.1:0-587 GCF_000696425.1 Galeopterus variegatus
AAGTCAATTGCCCTGTTTTTATGGGTATTTGTGTCATTAGAGCTTTTAGAGCAGATAGATTCAGAAGAAGAAAATGTATTCAACTAAAAGGTTTTAAGATATGTCCTAATTTGCATTTGTGGGTCAGTTCATAACCTAAAAGCAAAATGGTAGCCAACAAAATTTATAATAGCCATGGAAATTTTAACATATTTAAATTCATGGAGCAATTGGGCACATAGTACAGGGGAGTAAACAGAAAACAATCTGAAACTCATAGATACACATAATATCTTCATCATTTATATCCAGGAAATGGGATATTAAAGAATAATTTTGACAATCATTATCTGTAAAGGTGGAAAAACAACACTTTAACTAAAAGTGGTTAAGTTAAAAAAATAAATAAATAAATCAGTCAACAAATGTCTTGGTCATTTTCTCCTGCCACTTGCTTTAAAAGCTGTAATTTAAAATATCTAAGTTAACATATCTAAGTTAGATATTTAAAATATCTAAAATTCCTACAGCAGGCTTGGATTATTATTGCTGATATATTCATGTGGTTCAAAGCTAGGTGACATAGCAAATTGATTGAATGACAAAAA
>NW_007871002.1:0-587 GCF_000696425.1 Galeopterus variegatus
ACTATACAATTATAGTATTTTAGCCAAAAATAAATGACTCTTGTGTATTTAAAATAAGTCTTAAAAACTCTACTTTGTTAGTTTGCCCTATTTATGACTTCTTTTTCTGTTATCAATTGCCATTTTTAAACCTTTTATTTTGAAATTTTTCTAACCTGTGAACAGTTCCTCAGAGTTTCTTAGTCTTTCAGAACCTTGACATCTTTGAAAAGTACAAGCCAGTTGTTTTGTAGAATTACTGGCCAGTTATTTTGTAAAATGTCCCTTACTTTGTCTGATCTGCCTTCATGATTAGATTCAGGTTATGCAGTTTTGGCAGATATATTACAAAAGTGATATTCAGCTATTCTCAGTGCATTATAACAGGAGATGATAATTGGCATTTTTAAATAGCCTCACTTAAAGATAACTACTTTTGTTATCATTCTGGTCACAACACTATTCGTAGTGCATAGAATTTGTTACTAAGCCAATATATTTGTTGCTTATTGTGAGTTCAGGATTATTATACTTCTTAATAGAGTTAACATTATATTTACTGGTTTTTCTTTCAATATTTTTAATCTTTATTATTCAAGATGTATATT
>NW_007871003.1:0-587 GCF_000696425.1 Galeopterus variegatus
GTTTTTAAGTATTGATCTCAGAGGATGAAACCATGCTTTTAACTTAAAATTTATTTTTTTGTTCCACAACAACTTAAACATCCCTGATTTCATCACATAACTTAACTCCATTTTTTCCCTCATCGCCACATTTCAATTTATTACATGGGTTTGGAATCAGAAAAATTGAATTTAATTCAATGGTGACTTGATGCATATAATTTTACCTCATATTTAAAATGGTGAAACAAATTTCTACCTCACTGTTGTTTGAAAGATTAAAAGAGACCATCCATTTATTTTATTTTATTTTATTGACGTTATTATTTTTTTTAATTTTATCAACATACAATGTAGATGATTTTCATGTCCCTTTTACTAATTCCTCCCTTTCCTTCTTCCCTCTCCCCACCGCCACATTTATTGAGTGTCCTTTTTCCTTCTGTACTTGTGGAGATAAATGCGCAGCTGGTGGGAAATGCACAAATGTTGAACGTGGTTAGTGCTTACCTATACCACTGTTAACTCAGATGAGGAAGGGGAAAGAGCAGAGAATCCAGGAAGATTAGGCAGAACTCCATTCATTTGTGAGTAACTGAATCAAAAGA
>NW_007871004.1:0-587 GCF_000696425.1 Galeopterus variegatus
AAAAAAAAAAACTATCTTCTCATATTTATTAAATAGGGAATTTAATTTAATGCTATGTGAACAACACTGTAACAGTGGCTATGAAGAGTTCACAAGAAGTTTAAGGTTTAATTCTTGTCTCTAAAAATCTTAAATGCTAATCAGGGAAATAACATTTATATACATAAAATGGATGATACTTTATTGAGCATTTATTTTTGCATTTTCTCATTTAATACCAGCAAAAATATAGTGAGGTAGCTTCTATTATATCTCCACTTGACAGATAAAGAAAACTTCAGTTCTAGGAGATTAAATAATTTGGCCAAGTTTACATACCCAAAAGTGACAATTCAATCACAGTTCTGTCTCTAAAGTTGGTGCAGTGAAATAGTACCTCTCCTAAGACTTTGTAAATCAAAGCAAGGAAAACTGCATGCAACAGTAGAAAAAGACAGGGAAGATTCAAGAGATGATTTAAGTAGGGATGAGGCAGGACAGAATAGGGACACACCCCAGGGAGGCAGCTCATAAACATTCAGATGGGATTGACACTAGCTACCTCCTTATTTTTCTATTAATGAACCTATAATGAGCTGACAACAGCT
>NW_007871005.1:0-587 GCF_000696425.1 Galeopterus variegatus
CAGTGGGACCATCTTGGGGTCCCCTGGTGGAAGCATTCTCCCTTTGGAGATTAAGTATTCAAGCTGGCTGGTTGGCTCGGTTGGTTAGAGCACAGCCCTCTAACACCAAGGTCAAGGGTTCAGATCCCTGTACTGGCCAGCCAAAAAACAAACAAAAAATGACATCAAAGACATTCAGCATCCCCAGAAGGTTTCAGAGATATGAGGTGGGGAAGCAGGGGCCAGATGCAGGGGGCCGAG
Source organism: Galeopterus variegatus (assembly GCF_000696425.1). NCBI lineage: Eukaryota > Metazoa > Chordata > Mammalia > Dermoptera > Cynocephalidae > Galeopterus > Galeopterus variegatus. The sequence goes on from NW_007871005.1 coordinate 241, forward strand.
GGGAGAGTAAGCCAGGAGCCTCTGGAACTGGTGGGTATGGACCATGCTTTATAGAAGGTTGGAAAAGTAGAGAAACACACAGGTGTGGACATGGGCCATCTCCACCAGGAGGACAGAATCAGACCCATGCTTGTGGCTGCCACAGAGCCCATCAGGGACCACATGGCTGGTTCTCACATGGGCTTCAGCCTGGCCTCCCTGTGCCTCTGAGCCCCAGGGCGTGGGAAGCCCATCTGACTGCCACGGCACACGTGGCCCCAGCCAAGGCTCCTCCTAGCTCACAACACTCGGAAATGGGTGCTCCTTTATGGAAGTCTGTGGTGGCTCATTTTGGCTCCTGAAAACAA
>NW_007871006.1:0-587 GCF_000696425.1 Galeopterus variegatus
AGTATAATCGGAATTATAGCCAACATTGCAATAGTACTCACCATGTGTCTGGCATTGTACTAAGTTTCCCCATTTTACAGATGTAGAAACTGAGGCACATTGAAACTTAAGTCACACAGCTCATGAATTGTAGAGCCAGGATTCAAACACAGGCAGTCCGGCTTCAGAATCTGGGCCCTTCACCACCACACTGATGGCCTCTCTGTGCTTAGTGTTTTGCTATTCAGGGTGCTCCAAGAGGCTCAGAGGATGGGTGAGAAGATGGGCCAAGACCACTTCCTCAAGACAGTCTCAAGACAGCAGCAATTAAGGGAGGCAGCCCCATTTCCCTGGGGCAGGTGACCACAAAGCTGGGAGTGTCTCTCTACCTTTGCCCTGCATTGGTAGGCTAAGCACCTGTGGGTTCCTGTGTCCCTGGTCCTATCTAGTGGTTCTGGCCACACCTCAAACCATCAGAAACATGTTTTCCTAAGAGCAAGAAGAAAAATGTGCATTTCTTCTCTCCTTGGCACTTGTCCTGGGAGCTCCTCCCATACACACACACCACTGCATTAACCTTACACACTGCCTTCCCCAGTCCTTCTATT
>NW_007871007.1:0-587 GCF_000696425.1 Galeopterus variegatus
GGTGGGCCCTAGCATGTAATGGGTGGGAAGAGCTGACCCCACATCATCCCCAAACTGGGATTCCATCATAGCAGGCTGAGGTCACCATCTCAGAAGCAGGCCATTGGTTTTCACGGATAAGACAGTCCTTACTTCATTCCTTTAAAAATCTATATGCGGTTTCCCCAAGAACTGGCCCAAACTGCTGTTTTTCTCCAGGAAAGAGGCTAGCTAGGCACTCTCGCCTAGTGACAACAAGACTGGCCTGCAGCTGACCCTGAGCCGGGCACCCTTCCAGTTGCTTCATGTATATTGACACAATTAATATTCACAACAACACTATGAGATCAATAGCATTATCATAATCATTTTACAGACAAGTAAACTGAGGTGCAGACTGTCAGGATTCTGGTCTCCTGATAATCAGCCCATAATGGCCGGGCTGGGGTGGGTGAATGGTTTGTCTGTGGGTCCAGTGCCACTGCAGAGCCATCTTTCTGGATCCCTAAATGACCAAGGCTTCCTCCCAAAGAAGCTTCTCCCAGTTTCCAGAAGGCAGCAGATTTAGGCCCTTCTCCCAAAAGGATTGTTTCCAATTAATGTTAAAT
>NW_007871008.1:0-587 GCF_000696425.1 Galeopterus variegatus
GAGCAGTCTCTGACATTGGCTGGCTTCCTGGCCTTCTCAAACACACACTTGCAGGCCCATTTTCACACCGTCATTGCCCCTTCCCAGACTGCCCTGTATATTTTTGCCAGCCCAAATCCAGCTCCGTTCTTCCCTCCATTCATCTGAACACATTTTTATTGAGCACTTAACTTACTAAGTGCCTTGCATCGGGCTAGGTGCTGGGTCTATAACAGTTAAATTCCAGTAGGGAAGATGGATGAGAAAAGTAAACCGATGGCTGATTGCAGATTATAATAAGACTCTTGAAGGAAGCAGAGTGCGACGACGGAGAATAAGGGGAGGGGTCCTCATTTAGATAGGATAGCTAGAAAAGGTATTTCCCCCCCCCACTTAGGACAACACAAAGGCAAATTTATAGAAATTAGAGAAGAGAAAGAAGAGATAGTCCAGCCAGGTAGAAATCAGATGCTATTCAGCATGAATCTTGGGAAGAAGTAAACAAAATTTGTTGTCAACTCTAGTCATTGATCAAAGGCCAGCCCACACCAGTTCTGCTGTACGTGTATTAAGACCCTTTCTGATGCCTGGTTCCTAGATCACCAAGC
>NW_007871009.1:0-587 GCF_000696425.1 Galeopterus variegatus
TTTACTGGTAATGGCAGGGTATGTTTGATGTATTTTGATTATCGTTATCGTATGTAATAATGTAAGTTTAAATAATTATAAAACAAAAGTCATGAACTAAAAGTAAAACAATGTAAAACCTATTCCACTGCAACGGGTCCAAAAGTTGAGCCTCCAAAAATAATAATTCAGTACTGTCAACCGTAACTCTCAGAAGTTGCGCTCATCTTTGAGAGTTTGGGAATGCTGCATATTTCAAAATAAAGAAATCACACAAATTAACACAGTTTAACATATCTTTTCATAAGCCATTACAAATATGTAATGAAAACATTTTAGTTCATCCTATAATTCTGCTTATAAAAACAAAATCTGAGTGTCTAATTGAATACCACATAGTTTAATAATTTGTAATTTAATGATTTTATTATAATTTATTGACACTTTAACCAAAATGCCTCTTCAACTAAATGATTCCAATTGCTTGATTCTTCAAATTGCTTAACACAATTTTTTCTCATCTCCTGCGAAGCTAATTTTATTCTCATAGAAGCTGGAGGGATTTAAGATTCACCTTTATATTATTGTTGAAAGTATTTCTTTGGAAA
>NW_007871010.1:0-587 GCF_000696425.1 Galeopterus variegatus
CAGAACAATGCTCACAGGTTCACCACCAATGTCCTTAGGCATAGGGAGTAACCCTTCCTCCAACCCATTCATTCCCAGCAGTAGAAATGCCACCATCAACAAATGTTTCACTGCATTATCTGGCCTGTCTGCTTTGGTGTTGAGACCCCCAGCCCACCACACTGCACACTGTGCACAACACATCAGACTCTGTGCATGGTCTATACAGATCGCTCCTGCCAGCCTCCATCCTCTCCTCCCTGCACAGTACACATGTCCTGGGCCCCAGCCTTGCTTTCAAGATCTTTCCCCTTGTAACTCCTTTTTGCTGAGAAAGCTCTTGCCCAGGCTTTTTGCAGGCCTGGCTCCTCCTCAAACTTCAGCCCTAATAGCCTGGGAGAGTCATGTCCTGTCTCTTAACCCAAAGGCACCTGCCCCGTTATTCTTTTCTCTCCCTTTCCATCCTTCTGAGTATGTATCAGAGCTTCTCATGACATAATCATTAATAGGTGTATTTATTCTATCCCACCCCATTTGAGCATTAGGTTGCAGGCAGAAACCAAGTGGGTCCTTGTCATCACTCTGTCCCCAGAACAATGTGACATTGG
>NW_007871011.1:0-587 GCF_000696425.1 Galeopterus variegatus
TAAGGGGATTTTAACACTTGACTTGGTGTTCTCAGCACCACGCTCAGCCAGTGAGCGAACCAGCCATCCCTATGTGGGATCCTAACCCGTGGCCTTGGTGTTATCAGCACCGCACTCTACCGAGTGAGCCACGGGCCGGCCCAGGGTCCAACTTTCTTATCCAGTCAGCCAATCTGTGTCTTTTGATTGTGGAACTTAAAATCTTTACATTAAGAGTTGTTATTGAGAGGTGTTGATTTATTACTAGCATTTTATTATTTTTTTGATTGTCTTATGTGTCATTTGTTCCTTGCTTTCTGATTTGCTGTTTGTTTTCTGTGTTTGTTGGTTCCTGAGGTTGCCGCTAATGATTTTCTTCGTTTGTTTTCTTTTCATGGTTGTCAATGGTCCTGACTTTAACCTATAATACAAAGCTATAATAACCAAAACAGCATGGTACTGGTATAGAAACAGAGACACTGATCAAGGGAATAGAATAGAGCACCCAGAAATCAAAACACACTCTTACTGGCATTTGATCTTCGAAAAAGGCACCAAGCCTATTCACTGGGGTCAGGACTGCCTCTTCAGCAAAGGGTGCTGGGATA
>NW_007871012.1:0-587 GCF_000696425.1 Galeopterus variegatus
TCTACCCTCTCTCACCTCTAAATTTGCACTGCTGAACATCTCGATCTGAAAGTGCAAAATAGAGAAAGAAGAAGGATTTAAATTCTAGCAGTGAGAACTCTCCACTGGTTTTTAATGAGTAAAGCTCAAACAATTCCTAAAGATACTTTATCTTAAATAATTGCGAATTCTTATTTAATAAAAATGAAATTAAATGTCAGTGAACTTCTTAGATGACAGAAGAGAAATAGATTTCAGGTCAGGAAACCTATCAGTATGATTTTACCAAAACTATGCAAAATGCTTCACCTGAAATTGCTACATCAACAGCTACAAGAGCCTATATTTCCAACACGAGGCATTCGTACCTATAAATACCCAGTGACTTGCTCTACAGGTTTTAACACCTTCTACCACTGCATAGCAAGAATTTATCTCAAAATTTTTTCCATGTCTAAAATCTACACCACGTTGTTGAGTGCTGCTAAATTAGGACATGTTTTTGGACAACAGGCAGAAAAATAAAAATATGACAGAAAATACTTAGCCACGGCTAATATCACCAAGTTACACGGTTGTTTCCATATCAACAAGAAGCAACAGCAAGT
>NW_007871013.1:0-587 GCF_000696425.1 Galeopterus variegatus
GTCAATTCCTCGATGTTTCCAGGTCCTTTTTTGATCCAAGTATCTCCATCCAGTAGCAAAAAAGCAAAATGAGTACTTACTTGGTTCCCAGGCCATCGACCATTCGTTTTCCTTCAAGCTAGATCTCTCTGATTTTTCAATTTTGTTTCATGTCTGGATGAGTAATTTCAGAACCATGAGGTTGGTGAAGCCTGAGCTTCCCCACTCAGGATTTCTCGCCTTCACACAAAAAAGAAAAGCCCATTGTAGCAAATCGTCTGTGTGATTCATTTGTGGCAGGCACTGATGAAAAATTTTTTTTCTTAAAGATATTTCAAAAATTCTGGACCATGATGGTGGGAAATAACCTCAGTAGGTGAGAAAAGCGAGACCCAAAAATTTAATATTAGATTTATTTTGTCATTAGGAAATCTTATCCTTTTTGCTTTTTGGTTGAAATTTGAGCTATAGAGGATAAGAAATTGAGGGATGAAAGATCTGATTAAAACTGCCTCTGCTGGCCTAAAGATTAATGTTTTCAAAATACAGACTTGTTTTTCTTACAGCCAGGTTTTCTGTTCTTTATTCATACCTTAAAGAAATTAAAA
>NW_007871014.1:0-587 GCF_000696425.1 Galeopterus variegatus
GTGCACATTTCCAGTGTGCTCAGATTGCATGAATTTATTTACATGTTCTTCTTTGTTGTTAGATGGTGAAGACCCTTTGGGGTGGAGTTATTTCCTATTTATATTTGTAGAATCAGAAATCAGCAGAAAGTTTATGTTTAGCCGGAGTTTGCTCAATAACATAGTGACTATCATTTATGCAATTTACTGATATCCTTCCAAGCTTTCTCATGGTTCTATGGATTACTGAGCTGGGAGGCTCTCTGCTTATTTGCCTTACTTAATTATTATGTGATTTCATCACAACCATGTTGCCCTCTTTCTGCTTTTTAGGGAAAATATTATGATTTCAAAGTCATATTTTTTTAAAAAAATGCAGTAACTGTAATTTCTTCTTCACTTAAGACCTAAATACATTCACAGAGAGCATAAAATACATATATTCTACGTACTTCATTTACTTACATAAAGTAATAAATATACTTCTGTTATTTCTTCTTCCATCTTTTAAGAATTTAAGCACATCGTTTTATTAATGTGTTTCTTTTACTACAAGCTGCTTGAGGCAAGACTATGAAGGCCTTTTCCTAGTACATAGCTTGGCAAAA
>NW_007871015.1:0-587 GCF_000696425.1 Galeopterus variegatus
GGGCTGGGGGTGACTCACAGAGCTCGCAGCGTTGGGCCGGTCCGGCGCGCCTCACTCCATTACTGCGCCAGTTCCGCTGGCTTTCCTGGCCTTTGTTGACTGGGCCGCTCACCCGTTTCCGCAGCCGGGCTTGGGTGTTCTCAGGAGTCCTCCTCTGTGTCGGCCCCAAAACCTCGAACCTGCTTCTGCTTGTTTGTCGATGCAGGATCGTTGTTGAAAGAATTATTCGCCTTTTGTTGCTCTTGGAAATGCAATTAATACTCTGGTATCACAGCGCACAGCTCTCAGGATCGCACTGTCTCCTGGCACGGCCGCTCCAGACCCATCGCCATCTTGGACCGCAGTTCTGGAGGCTGGAAGTCTGAGATCAGGGTGCCAGAATAGTTGGTTATGCAGAGGGTCCTATTCCAGGTTGCAGACTGCTGACTTCTCATTGTATCCTCACATGGTGGAGAGCAGAGAGGAGAAGCAAGCTCCCTCTGACTCTTATAAAGGCACTAATACCACTCATGAGCCAAGGCAATATATTTTGTGTGCCAAGTTACACTATTGGATCACAGTGGGTTATAGGTGTGCAGATATATTAA
>NW_007871016.1:0-587 GCF_000696425.1 Galeopterus variegatus
AAGAAAGAAAGAAAGAAAGAAAGAAAGAAAGAAAGAAAGAAGAAAGAAAAAGAAAGAAAGAAGCAATCACAATAATACCTTAAACTTAAAAAAAAAAAAAAAACAGAGAAAGAACAGAATTGTGGTTATTAGAGGTGGGAAAGGGGGAGGGGGAATGGGTTGGCGAGAAACTAGTTAGGGGTCACAAAGATAGATTATGTTTTGTAAACATGAATATACTAATTGTCCTGATTTGATCACTACGTATTGTATTCATGTATTGATACTCGATTCTGTACACCACAAATACATTATCAATACAAAAAAAAAAAAGAAAAAGAAACTGAGTCCCAGAGAGGTCATGCAGTTTGCCTAGAGTCACACAGGTGATAAGTGGGGGCACTGGGATTTGAACTCGGATAGTCTGGATTCAGAGACCTTTTTAAAAAAATTATTATTTTTTTTTTATTTTTTAAATTTTTTCTCCTTTAACATTCTTAATTATTTTTTCAACAGTAATGAAAGAAAATGTACCAATAGAGGTAGAGGGTCCAGATTTTCTACTCTGTTTCATAAATAACTACATCTATTGTATTAGACTTTGCTCA
>NW_007871017.1:0-587 GCF_000696425.1 Galeopterus variegatus
ATTTGTATGAATGCCAGAACAAAGAAGTCCTGCTTCTGGTGGCATTTAAATCTGAGTGAGTGTTATTTAAAAGAAAAAAAGAAAATGCTATTTCTGTAATTCACAAGAACTGGGGGTCCGTAGTCACTGTTCCCAACTTTTGATGGATTAGCACACCCAGTAAATGCAAAATAGTGGCTTTCCAAAGGAGAAATGGAATTTTCTTCTGTGGCAGAGACTTGAGTTATAAATTGTGTGATCAGAGGAAAGTCCATAAAATGTGAGGAGGTAAGTAGTGGTCTCCAAGAAGATGGTTCAGTTGCCCCAAGAACTGTCATTCCTGGGGTGAGATGATGGCAACTGGCATCGTGAGCCTCTCAGGACATACGGATTGCAAGGTTCTGCCTGCCAATCATTGTGCAGCCGAGCCAACCTGGAGCCAGAGCCAAAAGGACAAAGCATTAATTCTGATCCTGTCTTTACTGACGGTGTTGATATTTTATCTATTATTCTTTTGCATTTATTTTTATTCTTTAAAATGTTGCGTTAAAATATTATTTATCTTGATTGCTGGGATTTTTGGCCCCTTTTAAATTTGCATCCAGGTC
>NW_007871018.1:0-587 GCF_000696425.1 Galeopterus variegatus
GTCGTGGCTTTAAAGGATGTTGTGTGTCAAGTGAGAAAAAATTATGCCTGACCTCCTCATATATGCAAAAGTGTGTATATTCAGAGTCTGTCCGTAAGCTGGAAGAAGGGGGTATAAAGAAGTTTTTAACTTCGATCATGAGGCTCCTGTTTTTCACTCATTGACCAGTGATGAAACAGCTGAAATGGTTCTGAATCAAAGTGACCTTGATAATGATGATGATGAAGATGACGTTAACACTGCAGAAAAACTGCCTATAGACATGGTGAAAGTTTAAGATGAGCTTATTGAAGAACTAGAGCCATGTGCATTCTAACAGAAGAACAAACCATGTCCGTTTATAAAATCAAAGAGAAGCTTTAAGACAAAAACTGTTGTTGATGAGGAGATGACTAGAGGAAACATTTAAAAAAGCCATTCAGCAAAATGCCGTCTCATCCCTAGAAGATCCAATTTCTAGTCCCTCAACTGCTTCCGATGTTTCTTCTCACCCCAAAACACAGAATACAGTGTATAGTAACCTTTTCATCAAAACGCAGCATCATAGGTGGAGACGGAAAGCCTGTCGTTGGTGCTTTTGTTGCTGT
>NW_007871019.1:0-587 GCF_000696425.1 Galeopterus variegatus
AAAATATGTATAATCAATTTTGATTCAATAAAAATTGTTTTCAAAAAAGCAATTAACTATATGCCATCTTCAAGAAAACTAGTTTAAAAGAAATAACAATTCCTAAATTTTTTGCAGCTAATAGCAAAGTGTCAAAATATATCAAACAAAAATAAATAAAACTGAAAAAATCTATAAGTATAGTTAGACACTTTATTTTTCTTTCAATAATTGACAGAATAAGTAGAGCAAATTAATGATAAATAGAAGTCTTTCAAAAGTTATTCAGCTATTATAGACAACTTCACATTTATTGAGCACTCCAAACAACAACAATGGCAAAACACATTCACATGAATTTTTCTGTAAGAGAATTTATTTATTTTATGGGCCACAAAATGAATCTAGATTAATTTTAAAGAATTACAATAGCACATAATGTGTTCTGTAACCATATTAACAGTGCAATATATATATAATATATAGCACATAATATAATATATAATTACAATAGCATATAATGTGTTCTGTAACCATATTAACAGTGCAATAAATATATATATAAACACCCACGGATATTTGAAAATTAAACAGTGGTATCTAAATAA
>NW_007871020.1:0-587 GCF_000696425.1 Galeopterus variegatus
GGCCTGATGGGTGGGAAAGGATTGGATATGGAGGTCACCCTGATTGGAGCAATGGGAACAAATGGGGCAGTTTTTGGTGATTCGTTTATGTAATTTGGTCATGTGGGGATAATAGTATAATGGCTGGAGTAGGTGTGATAGGGGTTCATGGCCTATGTAGATTGTATTGTGGAAAACTAAAAGGATTTGTTTCGCTTGCGTCTCAGGGAGAACATAATGACCATAAATAACATACTAGCCATCTTTCTTTTGTGCCCCTAGTTCTAGGAGGCGGTGTACCTCTTGAGGTGTGTACTGAGGTTAAGGCATAGGAGTCATAAGAAGAACCTGGTTGAGGGAGGTGTGGGGATCTGATGATCAAGCAGCCTGTTCTTCAGTAAGTTCTGCTCATTTGTTACCCTGAGCTATGGGGCTATTGGAGGTCTGGTGTCCCTTTCTGTGTATAACACTGACCTCCTTTGGAAGCTTGGCAGCCTCAAGAAACATCCTGATGAGGTGTCCATTTTTTACGGGCCCTTCTTGGGTGGTCATGAATCCTCTCTCCTTCCATATAGCTGCACAAGAATGTAAGATGTGGTAGGCATATT
>NW_007871021.1:0-587 GCF_000696425.1 Galeopterus variegatus
TTAGAAAGTTTGAAAATTTGGAAGACAGAGAAGAAAAAGGAGAAAAAATTCTATACCCACTCTCCCCAACTATTTTTCAACATTTTGTGTACTTTTAAAATTTATATTACTTTATATGTTTGCACATGGTTAATTCAATAAAGATCTGATTAGCCATATAATCAACACTAATCTAGGTGTAATCATTCCACAGGTTGTTTGCTCTTACTTTCCATTTTCATAGTGTAATTCAAGGCTTACCTTTTATTTGACAAAGATACTGATAATGGAAGAACATCGATACATCATATTCCTTGCAAATTCATACAGTTCCTTTGGTCTTCTTCCTTCCTTGATCTAAATGGGATTAACTTACTTTGACTTTTTTGGACATTTTATATAAACTTTCTTTTAGCAGTGATCCTGTGCTGGTCCCTGTTTTCTGATGACCTGGGAACACCTACATGTGTGTCTTTCATATGGCCAGCTTACTTCCTTCTGCTAATCAACGCAGCTACCAGAAAAAAGCATGCATTTGCTTGGCTAAGACCTCATTAAACCTTCTTAAAACTATGTCAAAACCTACAAAATCTCTGAGATTCTTGACT
>NW_007871022.1:0-587 GCF_000696425.1 Galeopterus variegatus
GATGAGGTAGGAGAGGGAGCATAGGCCTTGGATAAAGCAAAATCACAGGTAACACAAAAAAAGAGTCAGAATATAGTACAAAATAAATTTAATCTAGTTAAAATTCCATGTGAAATTTAGCAACACACTGAACTTTTACAGATACATTGTTCTTATATTTTAGTTGTTAGTATTACATTGCATCACCAAAAATGGTCATAGCGCCCTGCTGGCTGTGGACAGGGGTGGAGCTCAGCAGCCCACTCCCTCCTCCCCACTTTCCTCCCGGGGGTGGGGGGTCAGGGAGGAGGGGAGAAGTGGTAGCCATGGTGGGCAAAGGACAGGCCCGGGGTGGGGGTGGGGGTCTGTGTGTCTGTGTCCCCTTTGGTGGCAGTCATTCCAAATTACAGTGTGGAATGCAATTATAATGGTTTCTATTTTTAATTTTTTTACACAAATGCACTATCTTCTCATTTGTTTACCATGGCAAATCCACAAATGTTTAATCTACCCACAGGTAATCCAGATCTGATGGCAGAATCTTACTAAAAATCAACTCCAAATAGCTTTGTGATAACAAATTGTCTTTGCAATGAGATTTTGCCCAC